>NW_017308356.1:212720-214014 GCF_000935625.1 Nanorana parkeri | reverse complement strand
GGCTTCTTAGCCCCCCATGTAATAGCAATAAGGTTGTGTGTGTGTGCAAAAAAAAAAAAGTAATACAAAAATGAAAGATTCATTAAAAAAAAATAAAGCATAAACAATTTTGTAAAAAATTTTTTTTAAAGTCCCCGCCCCCCACATACACACGCATATATGCGTCGGTGCGCCTATGTGCCGCACATGTTGCATATTGCCACAAACGTCGTTGTGAGAGCAATAATTTTAGAGCCATTAAGGCTGGGTTCACACCTGGGCGTTTTACAGCGCTGATCGACGCGCTGTAAAAACGCCCAGCAAATGAAATCCCATTATTTCCTATGGGCATGGTTCTCACTTGGGCGTATTTCAGCGCGTCGGAACGTGCTGAAAAACACCCTACGCCCGCGCGTATCTATTAGGATACAGCCGGATAGCCCTCGTAAACGCGCATTTGACACGCGTTTTGAGGGCTGCAAATCGCGGTTAATATACAAAAATGAAAGATTCATTAAAAAAAAATAAAGCATAAACAATTTTGTAAAAAATTTTTTTTAAAGTCCCCGCCCCCCACATACACACGCATATATGCGTCGGTGCGCCTATGTGCCGCACATGTTGCATATTGCCACAAACGTCGTTGTGAGAGCAATAATTTTAGAGCCATTAAGGCTGGGTTCACACCTGGGCGTTTTACAGCGCTGATCGACGCGCTGTAAAAACGCCCAGCAAATGAAATCCCATTATTTCCTATGGGCATGGTTCTCACTTGGGCGTATTTCAGCGCGTCGGAACGTGCTGAAAAACACCCTACGCCCGCGCGTATCTATTAGGATACAGCCGGATAGCCCTCGTAAACGCGCATTTGACACGCGTTTTGAGGGCTGCAAATCGCGGTTAAAACATGCACCCCAAAACACGCGTCATACACGCATATTTCGAACACCTAGGTGGGAACCACAGCCTAAAGGAGAACTATGAGGTGAGTGATTTTCACTCACCTCATAGTTCTAGCCGATCTGTGACAATAAGACTGTCACAGGTCGGCTCAGTAGATCGGGAGGTGAGCGAACACATACCGGCGTTTGCTCTCTTCTCGATCCTGTCACGGCTCTCTGCCGTGATGGGTGGGGCTGGATTCCCCCCTCCCTGCTCCGCCAGCGCTGACTGGTGTAACGGATGGGGGAGAGGCAGGTACAGCTGGCTCTGCCTCTAGATAGGCAGAGCCAGCTATCACTCACGCAGCTGGGTGGATCCAGACATAATTGTCGGGATCCGCTTCAGCTGCGGCGTCTCAGTATACCGCGAGCTG
>NW_017308356.1:184624-212236 GCF_000935625.1 Nanorana parkeri | reverse complement strand
TATATATATATATATATATATAAAACTGGTCGGTGGTATTCTGCATTGTGCCGCTATATATATTATACAGCGCCACACTGCAGAACACCAGCAGGTATAGAGGAACAACAAATCCCAGTAATAATACTCAAACAGCCTGTATAATGTATTATTGCTGGGATTTGTTGTTCTGCTATAACTGGTCAGTGGTATTCTGCATTGCACCGTATAATCATTATACAGCGCAATGCAGAATACCACCAGCTATAGAGGACTACATCAGATCCCAGCAATAATACATTATATACTGCGCAATGCAGAATACCAGCAGCTAGAGAGTATTACAAATTCCAGCAATAGTACAGTATAGCATAATGTACAATTGCTGCGATTTGTTGTATTCCTCTAAAGCTGCTGGTATTCTGCATTGCACCGCTGTATAAATTTACTATATTGCACACCACACTTTTTTTTTTTTTACTTACACTGCTCCAAGCTTGCTCCCATGATGGACTACAATCTCAATACAAACTAATAGTCCATCATTGGAGCCTTTTTTTTTTATCCGATTAATCGAACGTAATAAATCGGCTAACTAATTGATTTTTAAAATAATCGTTAGCGGCAGCCCTAACCCACAGACATACTGAAGTAATATACTGTATAAAGTGCCATGATTTTGCTAATAGGTGCAACTTCCAGCACCCACTTAAACTCAAATAGATAACTTAACTTGCATTTTTTTATTGCATTATTGCAGCGCCAAGATGTTCTTCAATTTTACCAACCCAGTGGTCATATTTAAAAAATCCTTCAAAATATTATTTATGTAATCCTTTAATAAAAATGATATATATATTATATACACAGACAAAAATATATTTTTTTAAAGGATTACATAAATAAAAACATATATATATATATACACACACGAGATATTGATAATGATGTTATATATTTTACTATAACATAAACAGATTACAGTTTTACTTTCTTCTCACTCACAACTTTTTTTTCCTTATGGCGTAGCAATGTAGCGTTGAAACAATGTAACGTAAAACACAAAGATTCATTACGCGCTTTACCACTTCACTAGGTAACTAAAACTTGCACTTATGTGATATAATTTTGATCATCAGACTTAGAGTCTTATAATTTGGGGGTAAAAGTGAGGGTGAGCAAACGGTGTAAATGAGTATGAAAAATGCACAAGAAAATGCATTTTTAAAATTGTTTAGGAAATAAAAATGTATACAAATCTGCTACCAAATAAAATATCCCTATCTGTCCCACAAAATTAGAAAAAAAAAACATTTAATACATTAGGGTAGACTACAAACAATAAAAAATATAAGAGACATCTCTGAAATTAGAAAAATGCACTGCAACTCATGGGGAATAAGGAAGGGAAAAGGCCCTGGGACTCAAGTTGTTAACAATACCTGTATTAACTTGCCCGGTTCCACTGTCCTTGTATAGTATGAAAAAAGAGCCAAAAAAAGACAAAATGTTTCTTGCAGGAGAGGCTGTCCAGCAACCTGAAGCAAAAAATGCCACATATTCTTACTCATTATTACATTTCAAAGATTATTTTAATAGTAAAATATTAACAAATCAGAATATCTGTGAATAACAAAATTCCAACACACAAAATGAAGAAATGTTTGAGCATAAACAGCATGTACAAAATATATTTTATGGCTGCACTAAGCCAACAACACTGCTAAGGCTCTTTTCGCACATTGGTGGTTTTCATCAAGGAGATGCGCTAAAAACATAAAAACTAATACAGTACAATGTACCTTGTTCACACCTGTGTCTGCACAGGTACGAAAATGCACGTTGCGCAAAAAAGTTGAGGTGCAATATTCTGAGTGGACTGCGCATTTTGTCTATAGCGGCTGCAAACGCGTGGAATCCGCGCGTATGTTACAATGTGCATGTTTTCATGCCGCCCGGACAAACACGTGAAAACCGCTCTGAATTTACAACCGCTGTGTGTGAATGGAGCCTTAGGGCTATTTGCTCTTTCTATATACTACATTAGAGTCAAGGTTTCACAATTCTGACAACAAAGTTGTCTGTGCTGGCTACTGTAATTGTGTGTTCGGTTTAGTATGTGCATGTACTCAGGAGACTTAACATTTTTTTGGTGTGTTTTTAAATTTATTTTATTTATCTTTATTTTTTTACTTAACTTTATTGCTATCACATAGGGGACTCACATTTCACAATCTTGAATAGTGATCAGGCAGCTGTAAAGTGTTCCAGTGTAAACATGTGTTTACACATGCAAGCAGACGCCTGGCTGCTACAGCAGCTGGGTGTTTGCTTACAGGGCTCTGCAGCTGCCACCATATGCCATATGGCAACGGCAACAAAAGAGTTAAAGGAGAACTATGGGGTTAGGGCTTTTCCCCATAGTTCTCCTTAAGGTAACGGGAGGACACAAACTAGCGTCCTCCCGTCACCCTAAGCTCAGTATACCGCGAGGTACATCTCGCGGTATACTGAGATGCTGAAGCGGATCCCGACAATTATGTCTGGATCCGCCCAGCTGTGTGAGCGACAGCTGTACCCGCCCCATCCCCTGTCCGTTCCACCAGTCAGTGCTGGAGGATCGGAGCGGGGGCAATCCAGTCCCTCCCCCGTCACGGCAGAGAGCCGTGACAGGATCGAGAAGTGAGCGAACGCCGGTATGTGTTCGCTCACCTCCCGATCTACTGAGCCGACCTGTGACAGTCTCATTGTCACAGGTCGGCTAGAACTATGAGGTGAGTGAAAAGCACTCCCCTCACAGTTCTCCTTTAAATACATACATAAATCTCTACATGAAATCATTTTACAAGTACTACACAAAATATTGTCTGTATTTTACCTGCTTTGGAATGAAAAGAGGAACCAGCAGGTCTATAATTACAGTCACGTCCAAATGATGTTCTGAATCAAGTAACCCTCCAGAAGAATGACATGCAATTAACAGTGCCGATAGTGACAAATTCTAGGAAATCAATCATTATACAGTTAAATATGCAACAAAGAAAAATGCATGATTCAGTACCTGATAAGGTGATGACATATTTGGATTCATAGTTTATTTTTCACCTTAAATAATCATAAGATTTTTGCTTTCACCAATATACAGTACATGCACCACAAGACCTTTATTCTCAATACAGACCTGGCTATACATGTGCATACACCAAAAAAATGACAGGTATAAAGCTAAAGATTTCTCAAGTAACATTGCGCCAGACCCCTAGCATACACAGATTTCAACAAACTGATTTTCCATTTGTGGGTTACACTATTTAAACAAAGCAGATTGTTAATTTTCTATGATATGAGAAAAGTATTTTACTATTATGGTCAACAAAGACAAGATGGAGATCTGCTAATCTGTGCAGTGACAGAGGAAGGTTGAAAGTGATAAACTGAGTTTGTAGTCCCTGGGAGACCACCTCCCACACCCAGGAGTTTGTTAACCTTTGTGGACAGATTGCATCTCAAACTCTGAAAAATTTTGGGCACACCGCCATACCAAGGAAAGTTTGTTTGAGTGTGTATCTGAGGTGGCATGAGAGCCAAGACATGCGGGATTGGAGAAACAAAAGGGATGTTTGTTAATAAATAAAGAAGACTGAGGTTTGTTCTTTAGGCTTCTTTCGCAGCGGAAGATAAGTAGTCTTGTCACCAGTAACACTGCTGAATTGGCATCCAGAGTAGACTGGAAGAGACATTGTCCTTTGAAGGATCAGGTGTTTCTTAACTACGGGTTCTGCAGGTTCAGCATTTTAACCAAACCAGTGGAGTCTGAATGCAGCACTCAAATCCAGACTATAGACAGCGTTCCTAGACAGCTGCAATTGAAGAGGCTAGCTCTAGCAGCAAAGTATAGAAAAGTGTTAATTGAAGAAAAAATGATGCTATTAAATACAGGTTAGAAGAGAAGAAGAGAAGGACATCCATCCTGCTAGGACACAAGAAAGAAAACTGCAGCATGCTGGTAAAAGGAGGGGTTACCCTGCGACGGCTTACAGTTTTGTTTGTTTTCGAGTTAAATCTTTCTGTAGTGTGCAGTATAACCCAAATTATTTCCCTGGGTGTCCCTGGGTGAGAAAGAAATACCTTTCTAGCGTGTTATATGTAAGGCCCCATTCACACTGAGCGATTCGCAAATCTCGCGTTTGTTGCGCGATGTGCATTTTGCGAGATATCGCACGTTTGTCCCCCGATATCGCGCAAATGCTTGCATTGAGCAAGCTAGAATCGCGGCAAAATCGCGCTGTAAATAGCCGCGATATCGCGGGAATTACCGCGCGATAAATCGCTCAGTGTGAACGGGGCCTAAGGCTTTCAATGCAAAAAAATTGCCCAACTAAGAAAACATTGCAGGGGGGGCGTGTCCTGCTAATGGCGGAGTAGGTCGCAAGGCTTGAGAGCTCCGTGGTACACCCGACATGCAGACAATCTACAAGCATTTATACCACTCCATACAGTCTTGCACGACAATGTCTCAACGCAGGAAGGATGGCGGAACACCATCGCAGCGGGGCACACCGTCTGTGCAGCGGTATTTTACATCAACGCGGACCCGGAACCGCAACCGAGAACAATCCAATATGGCGCGGGAAGCTGGGCCGCCACCCTCACCACGGATCGCTCACTCTCTTGACCGACGCCAGGGCTCAAGGTCGCCGAGGATGTATGAATCGGACTCTACAGATGGGGACCATTAGCATGCCCGCAACCCTCAATCAGATATCCCGAGGGAATTTCGGGCCCTCTTGCAATACTTACCCACCAAGGAGGACTTTGCGGCCTTAGTCACGAGAGTGGAGGAAGCGCTCCAAGCGGGACCTCCGTAAAGTCCGCCAGGAGGTACAATCGGTCTCAGTGGAGGTCTCCGCGGTTTCGGAGTCATGTGTAGCACTAGACGCCCAGGTTCAGCGCCTCGAAGAGGCCCAGCGGAAACCCCTGCACCAGCTCACGGCTCTCCAACTACAAATGGAGGACCGTAACCGCCGCCAGAATATCCGGATCCGGGGGCTCCCGGAGGCGACCCTACCGGCGGACCTCCGTTCCTCGGTCCAGGCCATCTTTAGCTCGCTGCTGCCTGACTCGGCACCGGACTCCATCCTGATAGACAGGGTGCACCGAGCGGCCGGTCTCCCATCAAAAGATCTTTCCCGTCCAAGAGATGTCCTCTGTCGTCTCCATCGATACACCGTGAAGGAAGGCGTCTTGCGCCAGGCCTGGCTGAAACGCCCTGTGGAGTTCGATGGGGCGCCCCTCCAGATCCTCCCGGACATCTCCCGCAACACCCTCCGCCGCCGGGCCCTCCTGCGCCCACTCCTGGAGGAGCGGGAGCTATCTACCGCTGGGGATACCCCATTCGGCTGCATGTCCGAAAAGGCAGCTCCACGTTCCTGGTCCGTTCCGGGGCTGACGTACCTGCGGTCTGTGAGTTCCTCGGAATTCCTGCTATACAACTCCCGGACTGGCGGGACCTCTTCCCGGAGGACCAGGCCACAGCACCAAAGCCTCGTAGACTCAGGCGGAACCGTCGATCTACTTCCCGCGAGACCCCCGCCCGCCCAGCCGACGAAGCGATGGAAGCAGCGGAAACCTGAAAGGGGTGAGATTGTTCCTTGCCTTCCCCAACCATCCACTAGTTTGACATGCGGACATGATCCTGTACCTCCTTTGAACCCATGAGGACCGCGCCGCAATGAGTTACCCCCTCTGACCCGACCACTACACTTTTGGGGCCTTATAGGCTCCTACCCCCATTTTGTCCACTGCCAGTTCTCCCTGGACTTCCAAGGTGGTGCAGGACTCTAAGGTTGACTTTACCAATGTTGTGGGTGCTTCTGGCAGCAAATATGTTAGAAAACATTGCAGGTGCCCTTCTGCATTTCTGTAAAGCCAAGGGAAAAAAAACCACCTTCTTTGTAATTTATTTTCACCAATAGACATTTAATGCCGTGTCTCATCTTACAATCCGTCATGCTCAATGTCGGGTATACACGTGTCTCTTTTTTTTCCATTCAACCAGGGAGCAGAACAAAAATAATACTGTAGAACAGATTCCTCCATCAACTGATGAGCGTGGATGGAGGAATCCTCTTCTGACAGCGCTGTAAGAACACCCAAACAGAACGTGCAGCTGATTGGCTGCAAACTCCACTCGACTTTCTAACATGTTCTTTCGGCAGAAGTCGATCCAAGGATCGACATCTGCAGGTGGAATAGAGTCACCAACGCAGCGAATTCCAGCTGAATCGGCTGAAATTCACTGCACGAGTACCCTACTTAAATGTCTTTGCCCCCACCTCACACAAAACACTAGCTCCCTATAAGTGTCTGTTCTGTCAGTCATAGTCTGCGTCAAATCACTTGCCAATGTTCCCCTAGTTTCTCACTTAGGCACAAAGTTAAGTGGCCCATGCCTAACACATCTCCAACCCAATTTGGATCCCGGCCAAGAAACACTGGTTTTAGAGAGCTAACACTGCCTGGGGGCAATATACAATAAACACAACTGGAAAAACACTGACAGAAATCTGCTGCAAAGACTTGCAGGGTTATTCACAAAAGGGTGAAGAGTTTGGAGAAGGCAGGAGAAGGGAACAATCTAGGACAGGGGCGCCCACTATTTTTCATCTGGAGATCTACTTTTCAAATGACGAGCTCATTGAGATCTACCAACGAAAACACACCTGCATTCAGAGGTGGGAGGGGGCGTGGGCTGCGCAGGTGTGTACACTGAACACAGGCGCCGCCATAGCCAGCCGCAAGCCACCATACCGGACATCTCCTGCCTCCCCCTTGATACGTGAACCGGCTTTACCGGTCTAACACAGCCTCAGAGACCAGTAGAGAGGCTCCTCTACAGATCCACCAGCGGACATGGAGAGAGGACAACACCCAGGATCCAGAGAAGGGGTGGATAGCCAAGGATTTACCTCAGCCAGGTAAGCGACCGCCCCCATCCTATCAGACTCCAATAGGAGGAAAAAGAAGGAACACATTGGCTGGGGGGAGGCTCAAATTTATGAGCTATTAGTCCTATCAGATGGGGGGGGCGGAGCCTGTACCCACTCGTATGCCGACATGGAGCAGTCAGGGAAAGCTGATTTGTAAAAATTCTCCAATACAGCTCACTTTCCAGTTCAGCTACAGTATGTTGTCCTAGAATGTTCACTTCTCCTGCCTTCTCCAAACTCTTCACCCTTTTGTGAATAACCCTGCGAGTCCTACAGTTCCACAAGATGCTTACACTTGTTAGCTGATAGGGCTATCATTTATAGACATTGATTTGCAAAAATACAGTAAAATTGATCAATACAAAGTTCTTTGTAACACTACAGCTTAAAATGTTTCGACCAAAAAGGGAGAGGGAAGTCATAGTGTAAAAGGCCAAAACAGATATCTACAATGATGTACATGTTACACACCGAGAACATCCAAGCTTCACTTTAAATGAGCAGAGCTACTCACAGAACTGAAGAGTGGGGTAAATGTGGGTCATAAACAGTTTCTGCATTCTAGAAAACATCGGTTTCCCTGGTGTGATTTAAAAACAAATTTTAACAAAATGAAAAAAGGCAATTACCAGTTCTTGCAGCTCTCTTAGTGTCTCCATGCTATCAAGCCATTTTTTGCATTGCAAGAATGCCATTTTGAAAAGTCGTTTCTTCACCTGAGAACCCAAAGCACTTGGCAGAGATGAAAGTGAAATGTGTTGCCAGAAAGATACATTTTCATCTTGCTCTGGAGGAAGCATTTTGATCAGAGATGCCTAAAAAGAAATGACACAGGCCTATTGATTTGGCAATAACTTTGTCATTACTTAAGATAAAAATGTAATGCATACATAATTTCTTTCCTTTCAAAAAATATTTTATTTTCTATGCAATCTATAGACAAATGTTGTAGCAAAATAAGAAAAAAATGCATTTTTTAATGTGTTGCAAAACAAACTGAATGGGAAAAAAAAGTTTCAAATACATTTTAAATAGTAAAAATACAAAAATTTAAGTAAAAGAGGAGAAGTGGAGGAAGGTGCTAATCAGGCTACTTAGGGTTAACAAAGGGTTATTAAGGGTTAATTTTAGTTACACTAGTAGTAGTAATAATTATAACGCTTAGGCCTTGTTCACACCAAATGCAGAGCAGATCTGCATGAGTTTCTGCACACGCAGTGGGTTGTGCCACATTTTTGCCGCGTTTTTGATGCGTTCCGGGCCGTTTTTGTTTAAAAAAATAAATACACACATATATATATATATATTTTTTTTATTATTTTATTTTTTTTTAGTTTAAAATGGGCTTTCAGTGCGTTTGCATGCGTTCCAGAGCAGGCAAAATAGAGCCTGCTGCAGTTTTTTGACCTGCTCTGGAACGGAACGCTGCGATGTGAACTGGAGCTAAAAATACCATTGGAATAATTGGACTCAGTTTGCTCCGGTCTGTAACTGCTCTGCTCTTGGAACGCACTTGGTGTGAACAAAGCCTCAAGGACACTGCAGACTTAATTTACACAGGAGCAGCAAGATCTGCTCCTGTGACAGAAAGCATCACTCAAAATGACAGCAAGGGATTATGTGACTAGGAAACGGAGGTGAAGAAAAGAGGGGCAGTATGTACTACACATGCCCAAAGTATTTGGTTAAAGGCTTTTTGGCATGTCCACATCTTAGTATAAAGCCCCCCCCCCAAAAAAAAGACTATATATGCTTCAAATTTTACATCACTTCCACAAACATGTTACCAGTAATTTTTTTTAAAACGTCACAGACATCAAAACTCATGTTAAATCTTCATGTGAACAAACACTTTACATGGCAGGTGCAATTATTCAATCAACTCTAGGCAACCATCATACTGGCAAATAGCCAAATATTTTTGCATCTCGCAAAAATATAACGGATTGAAAACATCTCCTGGATGCCTCAGTAGAATTTTCATTAAGGGGTACCATCCATACATTCCATTGAACTGCAGTCCTGTGCAATAAAACACATGCAAGGAGTCTACAGAACGTGCTTGTGATGTGTGACACAGTGACAAAAATAGAGCGAGGGCATTTCTTTTTGTGCGGAGGTCATTCAAATTGCTTGTCAAATGCTGCACAATGAAGCATGTTGCAGCACATGTATTATGCAACGCACCATGGTGCTACTCTCCAATGACAGCCTAATTGCACATGCAGATTTCATTTGAACAAATTTCCACAGTAGCTGCTGTGACACAGGGAGGTAAAGCACATAGCACATGCATAGTTTTGAGACAGGGAGAGCGATCATTTGATAGATGCTGGGGGAAAAGGTGTGCCAAACTGATCTCACATCCTAAATTCTGCACAGGATGTGGTGGATAACACTGAATGGAAGCTTTCCAGCAAGGCGTGGGGGAAGCAACGTTTAGCCTACAGGATTATCATTTAAAGTAAGCTCAATGTTTACAATGAGTAATGTGTTTTTTTTAAATACTGGGTGTACTTTATTGCATAGTACATTTTAAAAAAGTGAACTTAAGCGTTAAGGCCTTGTTCACACCAAGCGCGGAGCAGGTGCAGGGCAGAGCAATTACAGACTGGAACAAAACTGCGTCTAATGTATTCCAATGGTTTTTTTAGCTACAGTTCACATAGCAGCGTTCAGTTCTAGACAGCTCCAACTGCATGGTCCTAAATCTCAACTCCACAGGACATGGTTTAAGGTAGATGTAAACTTTAATGACAAATGTAACTGAAGGACATTTAGTTTGCTCAAAACTATATATTATAACCAAATGCCATTCTTTTTTAGACAAAATACTTGTTTTTCCCACTCCAGAGGTTACTACATTGCATTTCTCAAGATGGATTTCCTCAGTGACAACAGTGGACCATGCCTGCATAATGCGAGTTCAAATGGCCACCTGTAGTTTCCACTGGAAGGCCATGTGACAGGGTGACACTGCCCTATTCCACACGGGTTTCTTTAGCATCCTTTAGCATATGTTTTTTATCAATTTAAATTGCAAACATGTACACACCAATTAAAATAGAACATTACTATAAAAAATGGGGTCAATGAAAAAAACAAAATAGAATTTTATACCTGGTGATTGGTATCCAGTAAGAAGAGTAAACGTCTTAGAAGGACAATTAATTGTGAAAGCTGTGATGTTTTGCCAGGACATGATTTTACCTATGAATTAAAAAGTACAGTAAGCATCACAGCAGACAATTTCAGATCAAAGAAATAAATGATATACAGAAATATATCTACACTGCCGTAAAATGAAAGAGGTCCAATTAAAAAAGAAAAAGCTATATACTTCAGCACACACAGGAGCATAGCTCAACCCTGAGGAGCTGCTAGTTGATAAGAGAACTCTTCTTATAGCTCTCAAATTCACAAAACACATCTTGATTAATAACAGCAATTACTACATTACCATTGTTGTCATATAAAGTTTTTCTTGTGTAATATATTCATTAGATAATATAATATATATTTATATATATTTGACTACATCTATCTGTATGTTATGTGACTCTCAGTTCCTCAATTGTGTTACTGTGAATCGGTCTTCTTTAAAGTCCTAGCTATTGTTTTGTTTGCTTATCACATCTCACATGGGGGGGTAAACAGCAACCTTATTTAAATCCTCCAATCAGGTTACGCCCAATGTACATTTGGTAGCCACTGTACAGAAAGGAGGGTATATAAGGGATTGTTAGCCAGCCACGTGCTCTCTTTTTACCTGGGGCACAAAGACATGCAGTATGAACAGGCTAGAAGCTGAGAGGTAAAACTCCACCACACTTGTACTGTACATTGTCTTGTAAATAATGTTTTGTGTGTTATTTGTAAATATGTAACCCTACCAATAAATGTATATTGCTGATTGAAATACTTATTTTGTCTAAGAATCCTCAGATCTTGTGTTTGTGAATATTATTGTAGTCATTGAAATATATTTACATATCCATTTCACCTGGGTAACACTATGTCAAAGTTATCTTATTCAAACATCTAAAAAGCACAATCAATTGTACAGATGGGGATATAAATAAAAGATAGTATAAGACTTGCATGTCACAATGACTCTCTTTTACTTCAGTAAAAGAACCATAAATCCTTGGATGGGATTTTAAGCTGAATTTAACAGGGCAATCCAAGCAATCAAAACGATAAGTAAAGATTGCTACTAGTTCATCCAGGGGGGGATTCTCTATATTAGTTGCTAAAAGAATCCGCTGAGGTGATTATCACTCACAATTTTGCCTAACAACACAGCCATGAATAAAGAATGGTACAAAAACATCCTCCAAGAGCAACTTCTCACAACCATTCAAGAACAGTTTGGTGATGAACAAGGCCTTTTCCAGCATGATGGAGTACCTCGCCATAAGGAAAAAGTAATAACTAAGTGGCTTGGGGAACAAAACATTCAAATGTTGGGTCCATGGCCAGGAAACTCCCCAGACCTTAAACCCATTGAGAACTTGGTCAATTCTGAAGAGGCGGGTGAACAAAAAAACCCCCCACAAATTCTGAAAAACTCCAAGCATTGATTATGCAAGAATGGGCTGCCATCATTCAGGATGTGGCCCAGAAGTTGACTGACACCATGCCAGGGCAAATTGCAGAAGTCTTGAATAAGAAGGGTCAACACTGCAAATATTGACTCTAACTTAAACTTAAAATGTAATTGTCAATAAAAGCCTTTGGCACTAATGAAATGCTTGTAATTATACTTTAGTATACTAGAGTAACATCTGACAAGAAGATCTTATAACACTGACGCAGCAGAATGTGAAAATTAATATTTGTGTAATTCTTTTGGCCATGACTGTATATGCTGTTTTGACTGTTCGGGATGTGATATGTGCTGCCGTGGGCTATTTTTACTGTGCTGGGTATAGTGTGAACTAAGTTCACTCTGCTGGTTACACATTCAACAAACCAGACACAAAACAAAAAGAAATGTAAAAAAGCAGTCTCAATTACTAGATGGTTGGACCTCTTCAAAGAACAGATCCACCTTGTTTCATGCTACTGTAGAACATGTTTAAAATTACCTTGCACAATTACCCCAGAGTTCTATTTTCTATTCCAGCCCTCTCATTACGACATATTATTTCCAACAAAACCATTAACATTATTTTAAATTAAGTCTGAGTATAGGAATTCCTTAAAATATTTCATCCTGTCCACAGAGGCAGGGCACAAGGCATAATAAAACCCATTAGAACAGCAAATCCTAACCATCGTAAATATTTTCAGTGGCCCTTTCCATGCTAGCATACCCATGACTTATACAGGACCTTCCTTTGCACTCAGCAGAGCAATGCCAGGCACTTACCAAACTAGCTATCACTGTAACATGGTGAGCACACAGCTCTGTGGTTCCGTACCTGAATATATTGAAAAAAAAAAAAATTACTTTTACTGCACATACTTGGCATGTATATGTTGTGATCAGTGTTTGACATTGTAAACAAAATCTTACCGAGCTAAGAAACACCATACATCTATAGCCAGAAAAGACTCCATCATTCTGTAACTGATAACAGCATTCAACAGAGAACACTCCTAAAACACAAATAATAAAGCAAATTGTTGCTCTAAATATTACTGGGTGTAATTTATTCAGGTTCTGCATAGTACATGAAGATTGGACTCACCAACTCAGAAAAGCACATTGGGGGTAGTAACACAATGTATGCACAAAGATGAATGCAGGTATATTGATAAAATGAGACGTGTACTGTAGTTTGCCCTTTAGCAAAAGTGTCCTTCATGGTAACCGGAAAGGAGATTTCTGGGGAACATACAACAAAGCTCTGGAACACAGCTTTAAAGATAGACATCCTAAAGAAAGAAAAACAAATACAATTGTATGAACTCTTGGTTATGATTCTAATATTAGGTATTAGTATAAATTAGTATAGCAAGTCAGACAAAGAGAAGAAGAAAAGCAGAAAAAAAACAACAGGAGTTATCCTAAACAAAGAAATGAGTAAATGATGCATTAACACAAAAACAAATCCCTTTGAATTCTCCTACAATGTGTATATTAATCTGAAAATAAATCTTTGATATTCCTACACCTGATCTTTCCTAAATCATGGAGATTCTGCTTTAACCACCACCAGTCCATTGGTCGTTCCTAAACAGCCAGACAGGAGGCTTATTGGAGAGGGTGGGCGTCTTAAAATGTCCTTCCCCGCCCCTACTTGTGTGTGGCGCCCAGCGTGCACACGAGTGGGGAAACTGTCAGAATTGTAAACAGCCAGCCATGGAGGGAAGAAAAAAAGTGCCAGGAGGATGAGTGTCCAGTCACATGATCTGTCAAAGTCCTGTGACCATCCTCTTTAATAACAGCAGTATTCTCTGTAGCATTACGCAGAGAACACTCCATAGGACACTGCAGGCTTCACACCGCAGTCTGTACTTTATGTACAGTAGAATCATACAGAGTCATAAAATGTAGGTGTAGTGTCGAGTCAGCACACTAGAGCAGAAATTGGTATCTGCTCTTCAGCATAAATGGGCCTCCTAGAGACAAAAGCACTTGAAAGAAAAATGTATAGTGTTTGTTTTAACATTTTTCTCCATTATGTTATGTTGAATTAGTTCCAAAAACTGCTTTATTTCAATGTTATTATATAAATATGAAAAACTGTAAATTAGTATTTCATTTTTACAATGTGTAACCAGCTGGTGGTGCACTTCAAGCTACAGATCAAAAATGTTCTGTATAGCTGTGCTGTTAAAATGGGCCTAGATAGCTGGGAGAACAGATTACACAGACTGCAGAGTGAATCACATAAGAGGCATACATGTCCTCCCTCCCAATCTGGCTCGTACGTTTACAGTAGGTTGCTTACATGCAAGCAAGCAGAAAGGAGCTTTCTTAACAGAAGGTCCACCATCCTGTGCATTCAAGGTATTTGTTGAATAAAGATGTTATACAAATTAAAAAGTACTGCAATAATATAAAACATCAGTTTATAAACTTATAAAAAACAAAACCCATTGAAGTTTTCATTAATAAGAGATTGTTTCATTGGTAAGACAAACATTATCAGGTATGTATGAAAATACAAGGGGGAATCAAAAGGTTATGACTGTGGTTTCATACATGCTGTTCATATGAAATTATAAAATGCCTGTCTCACATATGGTCCATCACGTTCATTCATTGTATGCTTCTGTTTTTTTAAATTGTACCAAGTGAATCATGAATGAGAGGGTGAAACAGAGCAGTAATTGAGTTTCTGATGAAAGAGGGTTGTTCAGCTGTTGCAATCCACATACACCTGAAGATTGTGTATGGTGATGCAGTAATTGATGTGGACAATGTTAGATCTTGAGTAAAGACTTTTATAAAAGGGGAAAAACTGAAAATTTTGACAAGGCATTGAATGGCACCATCCAAATTCAAATCTGGCAGATCCTGACGGCCGTGTTCTGGGATGACCCAAGCATCATTCCCTTGGCTTTTTGGATAAAGGTGCAACAGTCAACCATACATTGGTACAGTTTGAAAGCCTAAAGAAGCCATCAGGAAGAAAAGACCACAAAAAGGCATTCATGTCATACTTGAGCTGGCCAGTGGTCCCTCATCCACACTACAGCCCAGATTTAACTTCTACCTGTTTGAGATTACATCATGGCACAAGATTTAAGGACCCGCAGAAAGCTAAAACTGCTCTGAAGCAGTGGAGCAAAGACTGCTTTATAGAATGTTTCCAAACTGGATTTAAGGCCTCGGTAAAAAGATGACACAAATGTGAACCGATGGGTACTATGTGGAAAGGTACCAGTAACAAAGTAAAAACAGTGAAGCGCCACGGACTGTCAGTTCTTAGTAGGACTTGCTTTTAGGCATGCTGCAGGATGCTGCCCCAAAGAAGCCAGGAAAGCTGGAAATCTAGGGAAGAAGCACAAAGAGGGGCGCCTTTCCTGGTGCAGATCACTTTTATTTCAATAAACATAAATAGAAAACCGAATCATACTCACAAACATGAGTGTCACAAAGTCATGAGGTGAGGACTGACAAGCAGTGAGATGTCCACTAGGTGATACCAGTGTAGTGGTGACGTTAACGCGTTTCCAGGGCACGCCCCCTTCATCAGAACATGTTAACGTCTGATAGTGGCGTTAACGTCACCACTACACTGATGTGGCCGAACCAGTGTAGTGGCGTTAACGTCACCACTACACTGGTATCACCTAGTGGACATCTCACTGCTTGTCAGTCCTCACCTCATGACTTTGTGACACTCATGTTTGTGAGTATGATTCGGTTTTCTATTTATGTTTATTGAAATAAAAGTGATCTGCACCAGGAAAGGCGCCCCTCTTTGTGCTTATTCCCTATGTGGAAAGGTAAATGAGTACAGGAATTTATAAAACTTGGTACTTATATTCAAAAACTGCTTAGATTTTACCAAAATAAATAACTCATTTAGAAATGTATGGTGTTGGGTACGTTTTAATTAACAAATAGAAAAAAAAACCAGCAATTATTTGTCTCTTATTTCCTGGACAGCCAGTTTAATGGGTATCCTGGCATTAAAAACCCTTATTTACATTATTGTATTATTTGAAGTTTTACCTTTGTTTTTTCTCTGGAGGCTTGCTGCCTGAGCACCACAAAATCTGCACATCTTCCGGTAGGGTTGGAAGTTTATCCACAATGTTTATTAAAAGCAGACACTTGGGGAACTGTTGTTCTCGTGGAAGCTCTGAATAGAGAGTTGGAATAATGTTCAGTAAAACTGTTCACAACTTCAACTCCCACAAAGTAAAGTTAACCAGAAGTAGTTCTAGATCATTGTTAGTATTACAGTTAATAAAACAAACATTTATACCTTGGGATTCAGATAGTATCACGTCCACAAAAGGCCTGAAGGGTAAAAGCTGGCCTATGAGAAGATCAAGAGCCACAAGAAACACATTGGCTATCTCTTCCTGATGAACATCGGAAATAGGCACAGCATATAGACTTGGTGGAAACAGGCTATGAAACAAAAATAAAATCAATACAAAATTAAAGATGATCATTTTTTACTTAATGTGCCAAAAATGGGTAAATAAAGAGACTAGCTTAATATACACAAGTGTTAATATATTAAAGATTGTGTTTCTGTACATAGTTTGTAATTATCCATGTGCAAGGGGCAGCAATTCTCTCATCTCAGTGCTGATTAAAAGCAGATTCTGTAGTAAAGAATGGCAAACAGGGTCCATTCGATCGAACACTCACCACACATCCAATGATGTGACATTTGCGAGCTCCCTCACTGGCGCAGTCATCTTTGATCAGTTTCTTCCGAGTTCGGGATCTTTGGCCATCTTGTCTGGCCAAGACTGGATGATGTAGCCGCTCATCCATCGTGGCATATGCAAAAAGTGTACATGAAGCTACATGTGTGTAGCATAATGGACATTGTCCAAATATGTGCGAAAAGGCAGGTAAGAGTCCTTTAATGCTGAAGATACATAGTATGTCTCTTCTGCAATAAACCGCCTTCCTGTTCACACATTTACATTTTTTTCTAAAGTTCCTCTTCATAAAATATGTAGCTGTACAGAAGGTAGTAAATATTTGCCTCTCCTGCTGCCTGTGCTCCAGAATACTATTCTAAGGTATAGCCTTTTCAGAAAAAGACA
Source organism: Nanorana parkeri (assembly GCF_000935625.1). Lineage (NCBI taxonomy): Eukaryota > Metazoa > Chordata > Amphibia > Anura > Dicroglossidae > Nanorana > Nanorana parkeri. The sequence continues at coordinate 195,575 of NW_017308356.1, read as the reverse complement.
GTTTCAGGAGTTTCAATCTCCCGTGTAACCCGGTGCGCACTCAGTGGTTTCTTCTGTTGACCACTACATCATTACTGTGTCCTGTAGTAATGGAGGGGTCAGTGGCAGCCAGCAGCATGTGAACTGAAATTTCAGCCGCTGAAACATGTTGGCCAAAAATGGCACTTTGGGCAAAATGCCAAAAGCACAATTGTGGTGCATTCCTAGCTTCTTTCCTCCCCTCTGGGCGCTGCTCTATGTCCCCTATGACACAGCGCAGCATCCAGCCAGGAGGAGAGAAATATTCAGGCAGACGAACAGGGCAGGGAGGAGAGCGCTGTAAGTTGCGATGTCATAGGAGGCTGAGCTCCCTTGCCTCACCGGCCTGCTCAGCCCCTGTCGTGACAGATCAGGATGGAGAGTGGTATGGGGAGCGGAGACAGCTATCAAAGGAGGCTGAGGTGGCAGTGCGAGGGAGGCGTCAGCTGTCTGCTAGTAAATAATTGAAGACATAGTATGGTTTACTGATGTAACGAAGTGTACAGCGCTAAATGCCCTTCAGGAAATTCAAGAACGGTAAGGATCAGAGTGATATCACCTCCGTGTCAAGCAATCATGAAAAAGTGTATATATAATAAATATTTGTGTAAAAAGTTATAATGTGTTACAAACTGTGTCAACAGGTGTCATAAAAAGCGTGTCATAAATACACCTTATTAAATAAATCAAAAATCTTCAAAAACCATGTGTCATATATGTGAAAAATAAAATTATCACATTATAAACCAGTCTGTGTTGCTTTCTTTCGAAAATTATTAGAACTTATAACAATTTTTTTTGGAAATGCACTTAAAGTTTTTAAATTTCTTAAAGCTCTCAGATCTTCAAAACAAGAAGCCCAAAAAAATGAAAATCTAAATCAAAAGAAAAATGTTCAATATTGTGAAGTGTCCAACGAAAAAAAAAAAGTATGGTTTACTGTATCTCCAATTATGAATGAACAGGAAGTGCTCTACATCACTTCCTGTTCATTCATAACGGTGGATATGTAAACATACTATCTCCATAAGTTATGAATGAACGGGAACTCCTATAGAGGATTTCGGTTAATTCATAACAATGGCTGCAGAACAAGAGATTGAATGGACACAGTCCTCAATCTCTTTCTATTTCAAAAGGGAAATATCAGGGGTCTTTTTAGACCCCTGATATTTCCCAGAGCCCCCTGACAGTAAAGTTAAAAATATCTATTTAAAATAAAATATAAAAAAAATTAGAATTTAGAAAAAAAGATGTTTGGTTTCCTTGTGACATTTTTTTATTTGTAGTTCTAAAATTTCATTTCAGTACACCTCTAATTGTATCTCTTGTTACTAAGATGTATTTATTTCAAATGATCCTTAGCTCCAGTGGTCATAATGCAGTATTTTTCCAATTCACTGTGTTCTTTATGTATGAATCTATTGTTACTACTGCCTAAAATATTTGAAGAACATTTGTCAAAAAGAGAAAATAGCCTAAAAACATTTTACTTTGCACCATTCTCAAAACAGCTGGTTTACTCACACAGAATGATTTACATGCAGTTTCACTGGACGAACAGCTATGAATTTATTTATATAAGCAGTTCACATGTAATTGTAAATGGTACGATTACATGCGATTTGTAATAGATAACTGTTGCTGGATGCATCTATCCTGCATCTAGCGACAATCATCTATCCCGAACCTCATGTAATCATACCATTTACGATTACATGCGGACTGCTGCAGGAATCCATAAGTTCTTGCAGCAGGAATGCCATATCACCCACTGTGAAGAAAGCCTGAAGTATTTGAGTCGTATAGATTCTTACTTATATATTTGAAGATATATACAAGATATGCAGATGAACACAAAATTCCCCCTTAAAAATATTCCTTGGGCCAAAGCATGGCCATTAAAAATATTTCTGGGGCAATCAAGGAAACACAATGAGGGAAGACACGCATCTATCCTGCATCAAATGACAATCTATCCCAAACCACATGTAATCGTACCATGCACATTTACATGCAGACTGCCGCAGGAATCCGTAGGTTCTTGCGGCAGGAATGTAGAATCGCCCTGTGTGAACAGATCCCTAAGTATTTACTTGTGTCCTATAGATATGGAAAGATTCTTACCTATATAGTTGAAGATATAAATGATGCAGATGAAGACAAGATTCAGACAAAAAAGGCATGAATTCCTGAAACAAAATCACAATTTATTCATTCAAAACATCAGTGTTTATCAAAATGTAAAAAGAACAGTAATGAAAATTATACTTCCCAAGCAATGTGCACCTAAGTATCTGTTTATAAAAGTATTTTATAAACACAAACACCATAACTTATAACTAGTTTAAATACAGCACTACAATCAACCCCTTCATGACCCAGGCCTTTTTTGTTCGCATTTCTTGTTTACGTGTTATAATCTCTGCTTCATCAGCTTCTTTTGGGGTCCCCAGGTGACATTAGGGATCCTAGAGACCCCTAATGTCTCCATAAAGAGGACCTGTCAGTGTGCCTTTGCTATTATATAGGGGGATTGTTATCCCCTTATGTAATAGCAATAACAATAAGTATAAATAAATAAAAAAGTTAAAATAAAATAAATCACAAAAAAAAAATATGTTTAAGTCCCCCACGTTTACGCACATATAAATGTAAATATGCGTCAGAGCACAAAAACGACAATTGCGCTTCACGTTACATATCGCTGCAAACGTCGGAGTTAGAGCAATCATTTTAGGGCCATCAATCACTGATAACATTAAACTGATGAGTGGTAAAAGCTTTTAAACTGTTGCCTATGGCCAATTTTGGGTATTGTAGTTTGAGGTTTCACACGTGCGCGCAATTTTAAGACTTGACATGTTTGGTGTCTTTTTACCCGACGCGACCCGGTCTCTTATATTTTACCAACAAATTGGGTAATAATAAATGTTTTATAATTTAATATAGGGGAAACAGTTTTTTTTTTCTGTAATTTTTCCTTAATATAGTAAACAATAAAACCCATAGTGGTGATTAAATACCACCAAAAGAGAGCTCTGTCTGTGCCTAAAAAAAATGGTATAAAATTAATTCTAGTACAGCGTTGCATGACGGAATAAATGTCAATCACAGTACTGCAGCGCTGAATACTGAAAAATGGCCTGGATGGGAAGGGGGTGTAAACACCGCGGACTTCAAGTGGTTAATATTAATTTTAAAAACTGTTTTTTTAACTTTAATTGCCATCACATAGGGGGGTTTACAGGCCACCCATGTGATAGCATATTGGTGGTGACAGGTACTCTGTAAGGTGATACTGGGGGTCCAAAAGACCCCTGGTGTCACCTTTACACTCTAAATAAGCTATTAAAGTGCAGATCTCACTTCAATAGCTTATTGCTGGGCTTCAGGAGCCGAGTAATGACAGCTATGGGACCGGAAGTGATGTACTCTGCATCGCTCCCGGTCCCATAGTACGGGGAGGATCTCAGTGAACAGATGTTCACCGATCTCCTCCCGAGCTTCCCCCCAACACCAGAGAAGCCAATCCCGGGCCAGTGGGAGAGGCAGCGGAGCCCGGGAAACATGGCGAGGGTGTCGGAGGGCGTTTAGCGACCCGTAGAAGCGATCTGGCGGCAGCTGGTCTTACTGTAAAGCTGACAGTCAGCTTTACATGTGTAAACAGAGTCCCGGCAGCAAAAGCCGCTGGAAGTCTCTTTAAACGGGCCCGATGCCAAAGATGTACACTGTATGTCACTGGTCATGAAGGGATTAAAAGATCATTATCCAAAATAAATTGAATTCAATACAAGGCACGGACCTCAATTAACAGGCTTGTCCTAGTAATGTTTTACTTCAATATTTCACGCACATCAATAACCAAAAACCATATCACAAATACATTTAAACTGAGCCAAATCCAGTGACATTCAACGATTGTCTAAGACAGAACAGGGTTTGGAAAAATATTGTTACATTTTTTTTTTTATTATGGTAATGAATAAAAAGCCAAAATGATTTACAGCTTTGTTGACAAACAGTGCGACCAGTATAGTGAATACCATATAAATAATATAACACAATGAACCAAGACAGCATACAATACTAATGGACACCGAAAGCAGCACTCCAGTAGAAGCTAATGCACAGCTATGGAAATAATTCTATAGGACATACTATTCTCTTTCTGTTCACAACACATTTTTCCAGCCAGACTGAATTCAGAAACTCTTTGCTACTCAATTTTCTCTCACCAAAACAGCAGGTCTCTACAGTGAGTTAGCGATGGACATAAACCTAAACACTGGGAATGCCTGCTCTGAGAAATGAGGAAGCACTAAGACACCCTGGCAGCAATGAAAACTTGACTGAGCCCCTTTTCCCACTATATCCTACAAGAGACCGTTTGGCTGACATTTCACTGAAATTTGTTTGAACAAATTCATATTTTCTGCTAACTCAAACATACTTTTATTTGAGGGATAAGCTGCGTTAAAACTTCCTCTGCTATTACCAAGCTGAGAGGAGGTGGTCCAATTTAACAGTCTGTGTATGCAGATAATGGAATCACAAGAATTACCAGTGAACAATGTCAAACAGCAAGTTTTATTATGGTTCTCAAGATCCATACTGCAAAAAAAGCCCAGGACTGCCATCAGAAGCATGAACATGAATTCTTTCTGCAAAAACAAATACTACATGACAGATATCTACACTGTACAAGTAGTAAATTTGTCTGACACCGAAATATGAGAGAAACAGAATAGGTCCAAGATTATAGCAAACAAATTATAACATGAATAAATATTAAAATGTCTGCAACATTTTAAAAGGACTGTGGATTTTTAACATTTACAACAGCTGCAGATGAAACTAATAATAAAATAGGCATAACTAAAGATGAATGAGATCACTAATCTGTAAATGAGTGCATACTCACTTTGGTGTAGTGCAGTAGAGAATTGACAAAAAAACGACAGAGCTTTAAGTTCTTCTGGAATAATCTTTGGTCAGTGTTTTCCTGAGCAAAACAAGTGATTTTGTTTAACAGACTTAATGACAGAGACACATTTGGTTCTGCACAAACTATTTTTTTCCTATCCCATATGGAATACCTCAAGAAACATATAGAGAAATGAGCAAGGATAAGTGACAATCTTACATTTCAGGGAGGTCTTTCAGACAACATAAATAAATCTTATCCATAAACTATCCACTAGACTACAATCTGATATATAACATGGAATTGCAGTGCCCCGACATAAAATAAGGGAAAAAAGTCACAGCGATCGAGAGGTCAACTTCCTGACACCTTAAATTAAGCGTGCAACGATACATATTTAGATGCTGATTGTTTTGGGGTTTTTTTTAATGCTGGCTCCAACACAGTTATCCTGATCCTGTCTTCATGACAACTAAGCAGTACTTCAATTACTGCATTTTTGTTAAAAACCACCCAAGTCTCACCTGACCGTGCTGACCAATGAGAAGCACTTCTTAGTACGGTTAAACACAATTTTGGTTAAAATTACTTTTTGTATTACAAGTAGATTATCATGAGGGACAAGTAGATTGCCATGAGGAACAAGTAGATTGGGCCACCACTATAGTCCTTGGACAAGTAGTTTTTTTTTTTTTTTTTTTTTAATTTCCACACCTCTGGATACAAAAGTGAAAAGACATACACTTATCACCTGTTACACTGTGGCAATCTGCAAGTCAAGAGCAAATAGTGGGCCTGCAGCCAGTCAGAGACTTCAGGCAGTGTGGTGAAGAGAATGGATTCACAGTCACTGACAATGCAAAGTTCAGCAGGACAAAACATGAAAATATGCTAACGCTTTGTCTAGTAGATTTTTCTATATGGCTGTGAAGAAGGCCCTCTGCTCTGCGTCTGCACTTACATGGAAAAGTCTAGGTATATAGCTGTTGGTGTGCTGTGGAAGTAAAGATTAACGGTTTGTTGTGCTGCCAAATGTATGGCTACTTTATCCCGATGATTGAGGATCTTCCCTAAAATAGATTGTGGGTTGGCTCCTTGCACAAGAGGTTTTGGATTTGTGCAATAGACCCCTCGATTGTAAAATTGGCAATTTGAGGTACCTACCAGGCTGTGCCATTAAATTCAGGGTAGGTAAGTTCTACAATAATACATCTGTTTAATTCACTCTAGTCTTTTCAATTTGTGTAAGAAGCTCGGTCTCTACTGCCCGATTAATATTAGGGGGCCAGTAACATAGTACAATAAATAATTAGAATTTGCCCTCAAATATAATTCTGCGCATAATCCTCTGCACCATCACACACTTCAATCAGGTCATCTATCACACTTGCATTCAGATCAGTTCTCAGTGACCTATTCATTTGGCAATATCTCCTCTATCTGTATTTTAAAAGCAGCCTTCCCGTAATTTAAACAGTGATAGTTTTAAAACAAAAAAATTTTACTTTAAAAAAATACAAACACACTAATTTTATTGTGCAATTTGTCTAATTTATCATGAAATCAAGATTAGGTTCAGAGACAGTTACACATGTGGACTTGGGCTCCACAGCCACTGACTCTAGGATGAAGGTACATTCTATGTAATTTTGCTAACGTTTAAAGTGCTATATAATTTTTTATGAACAAAAAAAAAAAGAAATGAAACAAAAGAATTGAAATGTCACACACCACAGCTCCATCTTAAAGAGATCTGTGAAACATTTGTAAACAATTTAGTGTTGTATTACCTGTATCCCAGTGACCTTCATATGCTCTGCTATTTGCAAGCATGACTGGAAGGATAGCAGAATGTCATCACACAAGCTGCTCACAATGTCATGATGCCTTATTTGACTTTCTACTAATGTTTGATGCTTGATGCTTTGTCTATATGAAAAAATAACAAATATTTGTACATGTCTTACCAGTGGTCAAAATATTGTAATACAACCTTTTTCCATTGTGGGGCACATTCATTCAAATTGTCTAGACAATCATTAGCTCCATTAAGCCCTTAGTTTCTACTTAGCATCACCACTGTTCATTAAGACTTTAAGAGAATAGGATGTCCAAAAAAACTAAATATACAAAAATATACCTGAAGCAGCCTTTAATACCTTGCTTTTTTTGACTGGCCAGCCTTTCTGTCAGGCCAAGCTCTGGCATTTCCTGATCTGGCCGACACATACTCACCCTCTTCTGTCTCTTGCACATTCCAGCTATTGAGGCAAGCCATCATAGAGATGGGCAATAGGAATATGCTTGGGCAACTCAGAGTACCTTCCAACATGTAAAAATGTTATAGATCCGCACACAGGTCTTTGTCCATTTAAAAAGTATTAGCTTTCACTTAAAGGAGAACTACCGAATGAGGCGAGTGCTTTTCACTCACCTCATAGTTCTAGCCGACCTGTGACAATGAGACTGTCACAGGTCGGCTCAGTAGATCGGGAGGTGAGCGAACACATACCGGCATTCGCTCACCTCTCGATCCTGTCACGGCTCTCTGCCGTGACAGGGGAGGGGCTGGATTCCCCCCACCCCACTCCGCCAGCGCTGACTGGCGGAACGGACGGGGGAGGGTACAGCTGGCTCTGCCTCTAGATAGGCAGAGCCAGCTGTCAGCCACGCAGCTGGGCGGATCCAGACATAATTGTCGGGATCCGCTTCAGCTGTGTCGTCTTAGTATACCGCGAGCTACAGCTTGCGGTATACTGAGCCTAGGGTGACGGGAGGACGCTAGTTTGTGTCCTCCCATTACCCTAAGGAGAACTATGGGGAAAAGCCTTAACCCCCATAGTTCTCCTTTAATTGCATAAAAGAGCATTGTAAAACAAAGCTCCTGTTTTTAGCCAGTCATGTTTTGAGCCATGTCTAGCACTTTGTTAATCTAGGCACAAACTATGGTAGTTTGCTTTTAGCTTAAGGGCTAGACATTGATCGAAACGTTTCTGGTTAAAAACTGGAGCTTTATCATTTTACACTGCTGCCTTTCAGCAATAAAGTGAAAGAGCTAATACTTTTAAAAAGACAAAGACCTGTGTGCGGAGATATAAAGTTTATACATTACTTACCGTTTCCCCATAGAGGGTGTGATATATACCAACTTGAGGACCTAACGCTAAAAAACACGGAAGCTCGCTTTAATGCCACCTGGAGCCCATGGTTGTGCTATAGAATCTCTGCCCGGGACTCCCCTCCACCTTCACAAGCCGGTTTGACCGGGACTCTGTCCCAGGGGTTGCCATGAGGAACCTGGAGGGTTTGTAAGCTCCGGGAATAACTAAGGGTGCGCTCGACTTCTGTGGGCGCCTAGACCCTGGTGGATGTCGTGGGACCCGGCCGGGACCCGACCCTCTGCACCCTCTCTGCACCCTTTCCCACTTTTTTCTGCTATTACCTTTTCTTCAACTAAGAGACACTGTCTTCTCCCGAGAATAGTACTTAGTCGTAGAGCCTTAATGTACAGAATTGTTACGGCTGAATGGGACGGTTGATGCACATACGACTGTACTAAGCTGTTATGATTATTCGGATGTGTTTTATTTCTCAGTCGGGATATGTTACCTTGATGCGGAGTAATCCGTTTTATTACGAGTTCCGTGGAATTTATGCCCATACTCTGTAACCACATACAATGGTTTTTTGTATTTGACTTTTTTCTCAGTCAATAAAGAATTTTAAAAAAAAATAAAGTTTATACATGTCTGCATTTTATAACTGCTGCAGTTTTTTCCTCAATTCAGACCGCAGACAAAATTGGTGACAGATACAATTCATGTTCTAGCAACAGAATAATGGAATAGACATTGACTCGCTGGGAGGCAATAGCCAGTAAGCGGTCATCAATGTGGAGAAAAAAAAACACTTATTTGCCCACATATTTTTTATAACCTGTTAGAGATAAACTACATCTATGTATATACTTTCACATAGTTGTTCTAACTTGGAAAACAAGGGTAACATATCAAGGTTTACATGGCCATAAATGCAGCTGAATAGAAAATAAAGCTAACAATCATGTTCATAATAACTAGTTAAAATGAAACAAGAAAAAAACATATTCAAGCATAATATCTCATGGGAAATTAAATAAAATATTACTAATTATTATTTAATTTCAGGCAATGAAAAATGAGGCATATTTGTTTACTCACTTGATGATGAATTTCCATGTGTTTGCATGTAGTGCATGATCCATTTTAGACACAACAGTGCAAATATCTAAAAATGTATGTAGTACTGTACGAAAAAGAGAGGGGGGGGGGGGGAAAAAAGTGAAAAAAAAATCTTTACTAGAAAATGGAGGAAGGCAAAGCCAAAATGATGTGTAATCTAATACAGAGTTCAGAAGTAATGTAGGGTGGAGGCATGTCCTCCCTCTGTCAATGAGCTCAGAGCTGCCAGGGCGGCCCACACACCCCTCATCACTCCAAAACACTGACCTGCTCCTCAAATAACTTTCAAGTCTCAAAGATAAACCCCCCCCTGGTTTGAGAACCGCCAGGCAGAAAGCTATCAACAACAAGGCGCTCCGGTAGGGCAGGACATTACGCAGCCAGGGTAAGTGGCAGGGACATTGTATTCAGGGCTCAGTAGTACACAATGCAGTTCAGGTCAGTAGTAAATAACCGAGTTCAGAGTTCCACAACACGTCAGTCCTGCCTACTTGAATTCTGATGCATTACAAAGAACACTCCTATCCTCATCTCCATAACCCATACTTCTGCACTGGCTGAAAACTTAGATGAGTTTTTCTGTTTACAGAATATACAGGGATATAGGAGTTGTTAGGGACGCGTGCGCGCAAAGGTATTAGCTCACAAGATTTCTGGCAAAATCAGCAGGTACCTGCACTTGCTCGGAACCTCACGGCGCATGTTTACAGTGTCGGCCACACATCTCCTTCCTCCTGCCTGCCAGGAACCCACTAGATGCCGAATTGCAAAGTGACTCCTGAGATCAGTAAAAAATTCAAGGGTACAATCCCAGAAAGTATGGTTCTAGGAATCTCCTTACCGGTGCTGATCCAGTGAAGCCTCCAGTCGTTGAACCAGGAAACTTGGCCTCATTGCTAAAATTCACCTAATTAAAAGGTAGAACAAGGGAAGGTATTTGGAGAGACTTGCCCAAGTGGCTGCAGATCATCCAAAAAAGGAGGACCTATCCCACCCGGTGATCAGGTTCCACTCTTGAGAAAGAGTACTCTGGAAGTACTCCATCCCAAGTATCAGCAGCAGCAGCCCAGCCTTTGTTGTCTGCTGACAATCCTGGGGATCCCCAGAGACCTCTAGCGATGATTTCTGCCTGCCACACAGACACACACACTTCTTTCTTTGGTGCAGAGACCACCGGCTGAGGAGAGTTAGATTAAAGTACATTGTCTTTAAGGAAGAAGATGGAAGGTTCAACAGTAGTACTCGTAGGACCCATGCAAACTAGCAGCCATGTTACACCACAGGGCTGACGCTCAAAGGTAAGCATGACAAAATGCTTAAGGCAAGGAGTCTATTTATTTCTATGGCACCTAAGTGTTTTGTCGCACAAAGTTTCCCATTGGAGTCCAAAAGCACTATAATCTGCCAAAAAGTAGCTCATGTACTTTTTCCAGTCACAGGCATTTTTCTGCTTCCGACAAAAGGATCAGGTGTAAACAGGGGCGCAAAACTGTAAATAAGCGACTTATGTTAAAAATAGTTTTTAAGCTGTGTTGGTGTTTGTGTTGTGATTAAATGATACAGGTGTATATTTAATTGCAACACAAGGTATTACAACGCATGGCAATGCATCACAAAGCTTTGCCATGCGCTGCCACGGTTAATTTAATGGGGGGTTTTTTTAAAGAAAAAAAAAAAGGTAAAACATGCACTGCGATGCGTTCTAAACGCACTGCAGCGCATGGTGTACACCACAATATGGTGCACGTGTATGTTATATGTTATGTGTGGGGGGGGGGGGGGGGGG
>NW_017308356.1:112898-184533 GCF_000935625.1 Nanorana parkeri | reverse complement strand
TTTTTTTGTTTTGTGTGGGGGGGGGGAGGGAGGGGTTGTGCTTTTCCTAAATTAGTTTTTTTTACACATTTTTAAATAATTTTTTATTTTTTACATTGTTTTAAATAGTTTAAAAAAAAAATACTGTTGGGGGTAGGGAGGGTGGCTACGGTGAAATATCTTGGGACATTTCCCTTTAGAAATTGAGGACCCAGAGTCCTCAATGTCTTTTTCTGCAGCCCCAGCACTCAGTACAGAGGCTTTCCATTCATTCAGAAACTGATGATAGTAAAAAATATTTACTATCACCAGTTTAGGAATGGGGAGGAGCCTCAGTAGTGAGTGCTACTCCCCATTCATAAATGAACAGGAAGTGATGTAAATCACAGCCTGTTCATTCATAACTGGGGACACATAGTACTATGTGTCCCCAGTTATTTACAAACACCAGAGTGATCAGACGATCACTCCGGTGTTTGCTCTGCACAGGATTGGTAAATATCAATATTTATCGATCCCCCGTTCGGCCACACACAGAGCCGCTGTCAAACTGACAGGATGACAGCGGCTCTGGTATACACACCGCTCGGCCATCCTGAATTGCGGCCAGCCGCCGCTCGCTCCTCCGACACAGTTCCCTGCCTGAAGCGGCTCGAGGCAGGGATGAGAGGCTCCAGATGCAGCAGCGATGTAATGTACAAAATATGTACCGTATTTAGGATGAGAGTAAAATAAATGCTGATCTGAGCAGAGTCCAGGTTTACCAATCTAAGTATTCCTTACATTATTTTAATTTTCAGTTACCTTTTACGTAGGTTATTAATATCATAATGTAGGTGTCACAAAGCTGTGATTTTCAAAACAAACAAAAAATAGCAAATATGAGAAAAAAGAAAGAAGTGGTATAGGTGTGACATTATTCTTTTTTAATATATGCTTTAAGTAAAACAATCCTGTGCACTTACATGACACCAACCATGCAACTTCTTTTTCTGAAGCAGAGCTGCCTAAAGTGGCCTTATCTAGCAGTTCCATTAGCTGCTTCTGAAGACATACTGCATCCTTAAAAATGGCTTGAAGAAGATCCAAAACCAGATGGAGTCTTCCACTATATAGTGAATCACTTTCCTGAAAAATAACAAAATTAGAAATTAGGATATTAGTTTGCCAAATAAAAAATTAAATATAAATGTTATCCCAAAACTAAGGCACACTGTAAGAGGCACAATGTGCATCACACATACACTATATTGCCAAAAGTATTGGGACAGCCCTCCAAATTATTGCATTCGTGTTTTCTGTGAAATTTCTTTGCTACTAAATATTCCACATTCAACTGTTAGTGGTATTATAACAAAGTGGAAGCAACTGGGAACAACAGCAACTCTGCCACGAAGTGGTAGGCCACGTAAAATGACAGAGCGGGGTCAGCGCATGCTGAAGTGCACAGTGCGCAGAAGTCGCCAACTGTTTGCAATAGCTACAGACCTCCAAGCTTCATGTGGCCTTAAGATTGGCACAACAACAGTGCGTAGAGAGCTTCAAGGAATGGGTTTCCATGGCCGAGCGGCTGCATCCAAGCCTTACATCACCATGTGCAATGCAAAGAGTCGGATGCAGTGGTGTAAAGCACGCCAACACTGGAGTCTAGAGAAGTGGAGACGTGTTCTCTGGAGTGATGAATCACGCTTCTCTGTCTGGCAATCCGATGGACGTGCCTGGGTTTGGCGGTTGCCAGGAGAACGGTACTTGCCTGACTGCATTGTGCCAAGTGTAAAGTTTGGTGGAGGGGGGATTATGGTGTGGGGTTGGGCTTGGTCCCCTTATTCCAGTGAAGGGAACTCTTAAGACATCAGCATACCAAGACATTTTGGACAATTTCATGCTCCCAACTTTGTGGGAACAGTTTGGGGATGGCCCCTTCCTGTTCCAACATGACTGCGCACCAGTGCACCAAGCAAGGTCCATAAAGACATGGATGAGCGAGTTTGGGGTGGAGGAACTTGACTGGCCTGCACAGAGTCCTGACCTCAACCCGACAGAACACCTTTGGGATGAATTAGACTGGAGACTGTGAGCCAGGCCTTCTCGTCCAACATCAGTACCTGACCTCACAAATGTGCTTCTGGAAGAATGGTCAAACATTCCCATAGAAACACTCCTAAACCTAGTGGACGCCTTCCCAGAAGAGTTGAAGCTGTTATAGCTGCAAATGGTGGGCCAACTCAATATTGAACCCTACGGACTAAGACTGGGATGCCATTAAAGTTCATGTGCATGTAAAGGCAGGCATCCCAATACTTTTGGCAATATAGTGTAAATACACAAAAAAAAAAAAAGAATAGAAATATTATTAAAGCTAAAATATTTTTTTTTTAAATGATCCACACCTTGCAGTGGGTGAATGTTGTAACGAGAATTTGAAGCACTGATGCAGGAAGTGAATGGACATTTTCCAACGCTACTGGTTCCTCTGTAGAACAGACACCACGCACACAAGCGGTTAGAGCTTCCAACCAATGAGCCATATTCTGTTAACAAATACAAGAAATCAAATAAAATCAAAATGTAAGGGCCATAATGTGAAATTATTAAACATCCCAAAAACAATACATAAAATAATCTTTTTGTAATACTTTTTCTGGGGTCAGTGTGTATTTCTGTCTTTACTGCTGAGATTTTTGTTTGGTAGCATGAGCAGCTCAGTCTACTTTCTCCAGAAGATCGCAAACAGGCAGAGAACAATCTTTTATTGCAGAAGAGACAAAGTATTCCTTACTATGCCATTCTTTTTAGACATTTATATTTTTTGTTCCTCTTTACGCACTGTGACAAATACCCACGGATGAGATTTCCAGCTCACAGGATGGCACAGCACTTAGCAATGTCTACCCGGTCATTTTTTGGCTCAAAGGGTGGCTGAGCACATAACAATAGCTTTCTGGATCCAAGTAGCATCCGAATGGAGAGGAGCAACTTCATGGCATGAAACAATATTCAACTCCGTAAGGATCTCTAAAAGAATTCTATCAACACAATATGACCGCAGAGAAATCACCTTAATACATATTAACCCTAGCTGAACCACTATGAAGAAATAGATGTGGCAGCCACAGCTTTAGAGTTCGAAGGTTAAACCCCTGGTAAGATTCTGAGGCAATATTACAACTACTCATGCTTAAAACAACTCTGACATCTTTCTGCTGGCTAGCAGTAGATCTATGCAAAAAAAGCTGAGGGTTTAGAAACCCTTTAAGCTTCTATTCAAAATGTGTACATTAAATTTTTTTAATTTTATTTGTAGTTATTAAAAGGGGGAATTGTAGCATGAAAAATGTTTTTAGCCATTTGGGTAAAAAGAAATCCGTTACTTTTACTTCTTTGTCTGGAAGTGGGCCAGCATAAAGTACAATTTAGGTTTAACGCCATCAAGAGTTAGGTTGGCCATATACTTGTTTTTTTTCTCATTCAGCCTCGCAGGGCTATTGTATTCTTCAGCCCAGAAGACAGATTATATTCTGTGCCGCTGTCAGAATACCCAGCTAAATGGCTGCAGTGTTTGGGCGAGAAGATTTTCAGCCAACAAAAGCCGATTTAAAATCAAAACAAGGAGGTGCTGACAGACAGAGCCAAACACTGCTTTAAGGGCTCAGTCACACTAGATGCAGTGCGATGCGATCAAAATAGTGCTTGTAGCATTTTGATCGCACCGCACAGGTTCAGACCGCAGGCACAATGTGCCTTGCGATCCCGTGCGGCGGATCGCATTGCGGCCGGAGGGCGTGGCTACGGCGCCATTCACTTAAATGGCCCACCACGCCTCCTCCTACCCCACTAAAAAGTGAGCCGGGCACAATGCGAGGCAGTGCGTTCCGGCCAAAATCGGGCCGGAAACGCACTGCATCTAGCATCTGAGCAGTGTAAATCTGAGCAGTGTATGGACAGCTCCATTTTTTAAAAACAAAGATTAAATGGTTGAAAGGGAATTAATAATACTACTGCTATTGAAGCTTGAATCGTAGACCCTTGAAATAATATAAAACACCTGCAACATATTCCTTAATGAATTCTTCAGTTCTGTATTCTGACTTGAGAACTCCGATGACAGTCTTGAGATTTCAGCCACTATATTGTGAAATTCTTTCACAGCCTAAAGAAAAAAAAAAAAGTAAATTGTTTTAAGATTCCAAACCACTAGAAAATATAAAATACATTTAAACTGAAAATAACATTGTTTTTATTTTAAAAAATTGGGTTTTTAAGGTTAGAATTTTATAAACTATTTTAATTTTTATATTTACTTACATCTTTTTTCAGTTTACAACTAAACCTGTTATGAAGTAGAATGGAGGTTACCACTGATGGTCTCTACTTCTAAAGATAACAGCTAAAATAAGCCAAAAACTCCTTTGAATGCTTCACAAAAAAGTGGACCCCGGAACAAACTTGGCAAAATGCACACAGTAAGGAAGTGGTGAATTATCCTTCATAAATTTTTACTGCCATTCCCTATAGAGCTATGCATGTTCAATAAATATTTGTAAAGACTGACACTGTTTACATCATGATATTGTCCTGATACAAGTTTATTCATATATAAAATTCAGATAAAGCCAATGCTTTTCAGAGGCTGAGTCTTGCAGGGTGAGAAACAGTGTATGTGGACTTGGTAGTGAATAGATTGTTTGATTAATGACCATTGTGTAGATTGGCACAATGTCCGCCAGCAGATGGTTGCAGCAGCTACTGAAAATTATATAAAAATATCAGTGTGGTGCTTCAAATCTAATTTCCCTACAGCAGTCACAGCCTAAGGTGACCATGTAAGCCCCTTGATGTGCAAAAGCAGCCAGCCCAGTGTCCATACATCATATATATCAACACCATCTCCACATTATTAGGTGCTAACAATATAAAGAAAAAATATGCAGTAACTCAGCTGCAGTAACTTCCCGGCCAATCAGGAAACCGGGAGGCGAGTCATTAATCGCCGCCCAGCTTCCTGATATGCACGGGAAGCCGGCTCCATGTTCCCCTACGACAACATTGCTGCTCGTTTGATACAAGTGATCTGATCATATCACTTGTAAAAAAAAACGAGCGGCGGCTCCCCGCTGTGCATTCCAAAGCAGGGCTAAATGTACAAAAAAAAACAACTACTCGCCCAGCGCCCAGAACTGCATGTCCCGGGCGATAGGAATTCCACATCCCTGGACATCCTGACAGGACATGTGGCCTGGCCTGTGCAGGAAGGGTATTTGGCTGGCGATGCAAAGTGATGGTGCATCAGAGGAAAACAAACATAAACAGCCATCTCCCTGGGGCCCAACATTTCAAGTGCTTCTTGTACTCTATCCAGCTGGCCCAGACAAGGGCACAATGGACCGCACATAGAGCACTGGTGGGACACCACGGGTTTATATCAAGGGAATTTTACGCACTCATTCAACATTAACGCCAAACTCCAGGCAACTCAACCCAACACAAGAAATCCTATGATTTTCAATGGCCCCTGTTCACACCTGAGCAGCAAAATGCCAGCAGATAAAAGTCAAATGCAGAAAAAAGTACATGAACTTCTTTTGGCAGTTTCAAGTTCATTTTTCCCCCCATAGACTTCTATGGAAACACGCGGTAGAAGAATGTTGCACATTTTCATGCACGTTTGTTCATTGACTGCAATGTTTCTTAAGCTGCCAGTCAAAACATGCATTTTCATGGGCACACATCTTCATACGCATAAAAATGTGGCAAAGTGCAAATAACCGAACGCTGAATCCACGTGTACAAACGCGCAAAAACTATACCGCCAAGTTGTGAGCCTTATGTTCCCGTTAAGGAGATTTCTATCCAGATGACCAAACAGGAAGTTAGGAGAAATCCTCAATGAGGATACAAACAGCAATAAACCTTCACATTTCTCTAAATTCATGTTTTATTACTATGCGTGTCTGAATTGTAGGGATTTTGCTTCCTTTCTCTCTTACTGACCACACCGGAAGTGAGATAAAATCACTACAATGACTATAGAAACAGAAAAAAATACGTGGCAAGGTTTAGAACCCTTCCACACATTGTCCTAAACTAACTGGGGTGCTTTAAACTTTTGCAGAAAACATCACAATACCTTTGGCAGCACTTGTGAAAATACACCTTGTTCCACCTCAACCAAGCTGATATGAGGTAGAAACACTTCTGTAACAATCTTAAATAGTCCTGAAACAAAAAAACAACAACTTTGTAAGTATAAACATTTAAAGTTAAAATACACACAGTTGTTTATGTAACTTACGAATCATCTCCTCCCAGCTGTCTGAACCCTGAAACTTGGAGTGGAATTAATTAAGGAAAAGACTGAACACTGAATAATAATATATAATTATTATAACACATATTTTGTTCACACAGAAATAACCTCACCCATCCTGCCCTCAAACCTGGAGGAAAAGGTTCAATGTCATATTTTTATAATTAATTATGGATGACTTCTGTTCTGATCAGCAAGGGATCCGTACATGGATCCCCTGCTGATCGGAGCAGTTCAGAAAGGATGTCACCATTGTAACATCCATGCCCAGTTTTTTCCTCCACCTTGCAATGGAGGAAAAAATTTAAACTGCCGGATCCCATATGCGTCTATGGGGAATCGGATGTAAACAGACAAGTGTCCATTTACATCAGATTACCCCCAATACCGCACAATCTGGCCCAGTGAAACAGATCTCTGATCCGTCTGCTTCTTCGGACGCACCCTGAGGCAAGGGTAACCTGGTGTAAACAGATGCTCAACCGTTTCCACGTGGCTGCCCATAGACTTGCATTGGGCATCCGATCGGGTCCGCCTGAAAAACTGACAGGTGAACCCGATTGGAATGGCTGCGTGAAAGGGGCCTAAGTGACTTAGAATCTTTGGGAAATTGGACTGTTTGCTCCATGTTTAAATTCAAGAATAATATTGTTACAGTGTATTTATAAACAAAGCCTGAAAACAGAGTTCTCAGGCTGAACTGTATTAAAGCAGCTGCTGTCAGCACTCCTACAGCATAGACTGGGACCTGGTTGTCAAAATTGCAGTCACTCAATTGCAGCCAGTTTCAGTGATTTCAGGCAGCTCAGGAGGTGTGTTGGGCAGTAGACCAGGATGTAGCAGGTACACCCAAGAACTTCACTGAAGCATTTTTTTTGGGTGTACCTGATGTGCCAAAAGGTCCACAACTAGTTAAATACCGTAGAGTGTAAGTCAGGGCAAGGGCTCGTTCACACCAGATGCAGTGCGTTCGGCTCACTATGTTGTGGGGCAGGAGGGGGTGTGGCGGTCCATTGAAGTGAATGGCACCGTAGGCACGCCCTCCGGCCGCAATGCACATTATGCCTTTGGTCTAGTCCGGTCAAAATGCTGCAAGCACTGTTTTGATCGGACCGGAGGCATAATGTGCCTTGCGATCACGTGCGGCAGATCGAATTGCGGCCAGAGGGCGTGGTTACGGTGCCATTCAGTTCAATGGTCCACCACGCCCCCTACTGACCCACAAAGCCACGCCCCCTCCTGCCCCACGATGCAGTGCGTTCTGGCCAGAACGCACTGCATCTGGTGTGAACAAGGCCAGAATGAGAAAAATCAAACATTCAGTATATCTTTCCAACACATTCCCGCAAGTTTTTCCTTTTTAAAAATACTGAACTTGCTAGAAATCCAGTGAGTTTGAAACTATCAGTGCATGCTGCCTGTGCAGAAGTGTGAATCTGGCCAAAAGCAGCCTTGTGGGACATTCTAAAACATTTAATATGAAAAGGGCTTAATGTGTAAAATAAAAAAGTGCCTAAACCTCAATTTCCTTGAAACTTTGCCGCACCAAAAGCCTTCAACTTCCCAAGTTTCATGGATTTGTTTTCCAGAAGGAAAATGAGTGACATTAAAACTTCCTTTTTTTACTTTGTATATCAGGGTAGCACAGATCGTGTCCACATCTGTTATTTAAAAAAAAAAAGTTTAAATTCGTTTTCTAGTGGGTCCCCACATCACTGTCTCCCACGCCCCCTGAAAGGGTGCCACCAGCAGCTGCTATGGAGGAATCCATGCTTGCATGTTCCCGCAGTGGCTGTGTGTGTCCATAGACAGCCCTGCAAGAAGCCACGCCGCTCCTCTCCGCCCAACAGGTTGATTGATAACAGAAGGAGCCTATGGCTCCTGTGCCCTCAATCTCCTACCCCTCAAACAAAAAGTTTGGGTCAGAGGATCGCTGCAGGGACTGGCGGTGGTGACAGGTAAGGGGTGGAGGAAGAGTTCAAAAAAGGTACAGTGCGGTTCCATCTAAATATCTGACATTTCCAGGTGTGTAGGCTAGAGTTGCCCCTGTTTGCAGATTTTCCTTTATTGGACCTTGGTGCATAGCTGGGAACACACCTGGAAGTATCAGACAATGGCAACACCCAGAGCGCTCAATGTTGAAGATTTGATGTCCTAACTAGGGATTTGCATGAGCTTGGAACTAACCAAGTCAACCTAAAACCGTCAGTGACACCACCTCCCCTCCTGGGCCAATCAGCTGTGGCCTGGGCTTTTCCCCACCCCTGTTACACTTAGGTGTGGGGGGGAAGGGAATGCCCTGGCCACATACTAGGCCAGGAGGCAGTTGCTCACTGACAGTTTTAAGTGGACTTACATGAACCTGGTTTGCTCCCAAGTCCACCCACATTCCCAACCACCTGAAAGGCAAACATTTATCTGCCTTGTTTATCCGCTGCCCACATTGTACTTGTTATCCACTGAAGAAACACGTGATTTAGTAGACATGGAGTGGTTACAGGTCCTCTTTAAAATGATTTCCACCTATGTTAGACAAAAATACAATTATAATGCAAAGGTGAAACATGTAAACAAAACGCCGTGTATACACATCTATGTCCACGTCTTATATAAAGTAGGATATCAGAAGTTTGGGCAGAGCTTGTTGTAACTCTCTCCGGCATGTCTCCTGGCTCCAGCTCCTCATCTCCTCCAGTGTGTCTGTCTGCGACATCTTCCCTGGTGACCGGCTAACTACTGACTGTGCCTGTGGATGAGGAGAGTGTCGCCAAGTTCCATGAGTCCGGGCGGTCTGTCCGCTCCGTGTTGTACTGTCACCGCGTCAGTATGTGGAAGTTCTGCAGTTTAATGACACCAGTACACCCGGCTGTGTCCCGTCTGATCACTGTACTGTTCAGCCATTGACAGAGCAGCTAGTCCTGGGTGCGCGGGAAACAAACTGGCCCCGCCTGATCCTTTACCTCAGCATGTGACGTATGAAGGAAAAAGTCCTATGTGATGTCAACGGATTTTCCTAGCCGTGCTTTCATGGAATCTCTGGCTGCTGGCACAGGCTGCGGATGAAGCCTCCTTCTGATAAGCTTCCTGCAGTGAAAAACTTTCACAAGCAGCCCTCCTGTGCTGTTCAGAGGTTTACATGTCCTCTCATGAGAACCTCTTCTATTGCAGACAGCTTCTGGGTTGTACTGTCAAGACTACAGTATTTGTATAGTTGCAAAGTAATTTGTATAGGTCTCAAAGTACCGGCCCGCGAGCCGGTACTATGCAGCCAGCTCACAAGTCAGGTGATTGATTGGTAAGGTCTGCTGCAGACCTCACTAATCAATCACCAAGGATCGTGCTTCCTCACACAGCCGCCTCCCTGCAAAAAGTAGTAAGCAGGAGAGGGGGCTCTGTATTAAATTATTCATGTGGGTGGGTGGGGGATAGGGTTGCCACCTTTTCTTTCGAAAACTCGAACACTCTAGCAACGCATAGAGATTTTTTGGGGAGAATGAGTTGCGGCTCATTCATATAAATAGCGCTACCCATTCATATGTAAATATCAGAGTCAAGACTATTTTCAGTGGGGGGCCAGAAGCCCCTATCTTAATTTTGGTTGCCCCTATCTGCCTGACATCATGTGTCCGGATCTCAGCTGCCATGAAACCCGGACACAGCTTTCAAAACCCGTACTGTGCGGGTGAATCCCGTAAGGTGGCAACCCTATTGGGGGACGACTGGGACTATTATTTTATATGTGGAGGGGGTATTTTTTTGTGTATGTACAGGGAGGTGTATTATTTTATATGTAGAGGTGTAGTATTTTTTTATGTGTAGGGGGGTTTATTTTTAGGCGGGATTAGGGATTCCTGCGTTAGGAATTTGCGTTTTCCTACAGTAGGAATCCCTAATCTGACGTTTGCAAGCAGCATCTGTCACCAATTAAAGTTAATGATCGGGTGACAGCAGCTGAATGTAAACGCCTGCACACCGCATGTAATCACTCCCTGGATGCACAATTGATGCGTCCAGGGATAGTGATTGATTCCTAATCACATGTAATTATATCACATACCATTACATGCGGTGTGCAGGCGTTTACATTCAGCTGCTGTCACCCGATCATTAACTTTAATTGGTGACAGATGCTGCTTGCAAACGTCAGATTAGGGATTCCTACTGTAGGAAAACGCAAATTCCTAACGCAGGAATCCCTAATCGCACCTAAACCTACAGATATGAATGGGGCCTTATTGTGTGTGTATTGGGGTCCGTTGTTCCATACCGGATATAGTTACATTTTATTTTAAAGTAGGAAATTTGGCAAGTGGCCCCCATGGGAGAAATACATTTGTTGAGTGGCCCCCCGAGTGAATTGAGTTTGAGACTCCTGACTTTGTGTATAAGTGGTGTGGCATTGTTCTACGTATGCTAGGAATTAGGGGTATGCTGAAGAGAAGGTGGGAGAAAAATAATTGTGTCAGTGGATGCAACAATAACCCCCAGCATTGGTGTCACTGCACACCGTAATAACCCCCAGCATTGGTGTCACTGCACACCGTAATAACCCCCAGCATTGGTGTCACTGCACACAGTAATAACCCCCAGCATTGGTGTCACTGCACACAGTAATAACCCCCAGCGTTGGTGTCACTGCACAAAGTAATAACCCCCAGCGTTGGTGTCACTGCACACAGTAATACCCCCAGCGTTGGTGTCAATGCACACAGTAATAAACCCCAACGTTGGTGTCACTGCACACAGTAATAACCCCCATCGTTGGTGTCACTGCACACAATAATAACCCCCAGCGTTGGTGTCACTGTACACAATAATAACCCCCAGCGTTGGTGTCACTTCACATAGTAATAACCCCCAGCGTTGGTGTCACGGTACACCATCGTTACACGACCTCCCTCCGGTCCCCTCTCCTCTGTCAGAATGCGGAAGTGATGTACTGTACATCTCCCTGGATAAGACACCAACTTCCGGTAAGGTGCAAGCCAACCTCTGGCTTATCGGACACCTCCAATTGAAGTCCCTCCTTGATGAATCTTCCCAGGTTTAGGCTACACTCCTCCTGGAAAAATCCATCCAGTAAGGCCATGACAGCCTAGGCCCAATACTCAGGCCCTAGTTCAACAGCATGTTTGTCCTTCATTGACAGCAGGTCTAGGGATACAAGACTAACACACACCCTCTCCCACATATGGCAGTATCCAGCTGATCACAAGATATTGCATAAATACTGTACCATCAGCAAGAATTTCAAAGACCCATGTACTGTAAACCTCAGATAATTTAATGTAATTATTAATAATAAGTTAAACTCTTCCACCACACACATTTCTGCACACAGAATATAGACAGAGAGCTAAAACTTTATCTGAGTCTACCCTAAAGTGGAACTAATGGATCCAATACTCAGTTGACATCTTATAACCAGCTTCTTCTCGGTTCGGCATCTTCAGCCACCTTGATTGGGTGGGCTGGGTTGATGTAACTCCCAAGCTTGTGCACGGGAGTCCATTATTCCTGGTGCTAAGGAATGCCAAGAATATGCACTGAGCTGCATAAGCACAGCTTAGTTACAATTAGAAGAAGTTTGCAAGCAGGCGGGTAAGAATGTTTGTTTTATTATTGAAGAGACATAGTATGACTGTTCAGCAATAAAAAGCGTGGCTGCTCACACTGTTTTGTTCAGTAAAGTAACATTCCCTATTAAAGAACATTTTCGCTTAAGTAATTGGAAATCGCTTAGCAACTAGAAACTGTTAAGACAATTAATACTTTGGTGAGGAGTTAGTAATATACAGCAGAACTTACTAGAGCAGCTAAGTAGTTCTAAGTATTATATAACATAGCATATTGAGTGCATATATGGGGGTGTGTCTGGGTTATGCTCTGTGCAGAGTGGTCAATATGGTGCCCTTTACATTTGTTGTCAGTGGAAAAATGCCTCCTTACATTGTTGGTTAGTGGGAGAAGTGGTGACTCATGTTGGTCATAAGTGGAGAAGTGCACCCCTATATTGCTGGTCAAGAAGTTGCCCTTTACATTGGAGGTAAGTGGAAATAAGCCCCCTTATATTGGTTGTTAGTGGAAAAGTGTCCCTTATGTTGGCAGTTAGTAGATGTCAGGTACCTGCCCGCGGGAGATGCCGAGTCCCTCTGCGGGGACGCAGACAGAGAGGGCGTCCACCGGCACGTCCCGGCCGCGCAGACGCAAGAAGGCCCGGCGGGTCACGCCCCATGCGGAGTGACGTCATCGCGGCAATACGGCGCGTTGACGTCATCACGCCGGTGCATGCGCAGTAGCACGTCCTCGGTCTATATAAAGCACCACAGGACGCCCATTCAGTGCTGGGTGATCTTCAGCCAGCTCTGGAGGGTTCTGCTGTGCTCTTATGCCTGTTCCCATTGTCTCACTTGCCTTGCTCCTGCTCCTGCTCCTGCTCCTTCCCCATTGGGATTCCTGTTTCCAGTGCCTTCCTATTACCGACCCGTCTTGTCCACAGACCCCTCTCTGGTTAACCCCTTGTACTCTGCTGCCCGCACGTTATTGACCCGGCTTGTCTCAAGACCTCTCTCTGGTTAACCCCTTGTACTCTGCTGCCCGCACGTTATTGACCCGGCTTGTCTCTTACTCTCCCTTTTGCTGAACCCTTCAAGCACGACGGCTATTCTGCCCGGTCACCAAGTAGACCTCGTGACCTCAAGATCCGCATCCAGCACTCGTGCATCCCCTGCCTGAACCTACTGTTCTCAACCCCAGTGGTCATCAGACGGGGTTGCAAGGGAGGTCCTCCTCGTCACTTTGGGCCCACACCTCGATCCTAACAGTAGAGGAGTTCTCCCTTATACCGGTGATCAGTGTAGTGCACCTGTCCAATTACATTGTTGTCACTGATGTAGTTCCCCCACTACAAAATGATTTCAATAGATTACAGTACATAGCTATACAGATAATATTATTGTTAGGTACCTGTACTTCTATTTGGAACTACATGGAACTAAAAATATGTGTATTGTTCATAACTCTCCATGGTAATAAAAGGTCCCTTTGTCATGGGTTAGTGATGGTCAAAAAATGTGTGCTCTACTTGATGTGGAGGAGTAGCAGAAAGTGATTTCAAAGGATGCCATTACCTTTTTTCCCTGAAAATTGAATGTTCTGGGATTCAGTTTTTTATGCTGTTCCAAAAGTCCACTTTTATGCAAAA
Organism: Nanorana parkeri; assembly: GCF_000935625.1. Lineage (NCBI taxonomy): Eukaryota > Metazoa > Chordata > Amphibia > Anura > Dicroglossidae > Nanorana > Nanorana parkeri. The sequence goes on along the minus strand of NW_017308356.1, from coordinate 171,043 downwards.
GACCCATGGACCAGAATAGTGATGTTCAATTTTTTATGTTTACCAAACTTTAAAAAAAAATGTTTCATTTTTTTCCCATCCTTGTCTTTTGGCATCTTGGTAACACAATAACATTCTAAAGCTTATGTTTTGCCTAGTTGTTTAATGATAATGTACCAGTGAACAGCAAGTTGCTTTGAATGGATTACATAGCTATACAGTAATTACTAATAAAGTCTAACTGTGTTTACAGTTACACTATACATATTTTCTGTGCAGTTACGCTTTAAGCTGTTTGGCAAGGGTGGTAACCTTGTCATTAGGGACAATAGTTAATAAGAAATTATGGATATGCATATTCTTTCTAAACATCAATTGTATTAAAAAGTCCCTTTCTGATGGGCTAGCAATTGTCAGAAAAAAAGTTGTTTGATCTAACGGATAGCGGAACAGCAAAAGTCATTTCAAAGGATGTAATTTCCTTTTTTGAAAAATGAACATCCTATGATACTTTTTTTTATTCCAGAAATTCACAGAATATACAAAAGACCCTTTATCTCAGGGAAGTCCCTTACTGAGAATGTTGCGGTTTTAAAACTCTATGTACATGTATTGCCAATTGCCATCCTATGCAAGAGATGGCCCTCACCTCATTTCCATCTTATAGGACATAGAAGTATTTGAGGATACATTGCTGGTGGGATTAAATGCACAAGGCACAGTCTCCTCTGCTCTAACTTGCATGGCCGCAAGGAACTAAGTGAAAGCTCCTAATGGGGAGCAGGACTGCCGAGGAGACTGCTGGCGGCTGCGGCCCAGTTCCTAACAGACCATGGACTGGTACCAGTCTGCGGCACGGGGGTTGAGGACCCCTGCACTAGATGAGATTGAGGCACATAGTAAATAAGTCTTTTTTTCCTGTGCTCCTTAGCATCATGTAAAGGTGTTATTACACTCAACCTGAAAAGATCCAAAGTATAAGAACATTCATCATTACCTCTATACACACATAACGAATGTTCACAGAGATTCACGGGGAGAATGGCTCTACAATTTGCTTAGAAATAGACCTGTTTCAGTTATTTTAGTGGTTTTACTCACTTCTCTGAACTCAAGGATATGTGCGAGACATGTATATAGAAGGAGGAGTTTGGATCAATTTTCCTGTGCCATATGGCTTATTTAAATTCTTCCACATTAACCTATTTTCTTTTGTAAATATTAATTTTGAACTTGGCAATACATGTAATAGTAGGTCAGTTAATTTGGGGGTCTAAAGATTTGTATAGCGATTTGTCCATTGCAACTGTATGTACATTTGTGCTGTGTAAATTATTCAGCTGTTGTAAGAATTGGCCAAAATCAATTGTTTTGGGGCTATTTTCTCTTATTATTATTAATATTATTATACAGGATTTATATAGCGCCAATAGTTTGCACAGCGCTTTACAATATAAGGAAGACATTACAGTCACAACACAATTCAAGACAAGATGGTAAGGAGGGCCCTGCCCGTGAGGGCTTACAATCTAAAAGGGAGGGGCAAGTGATACATGAGGAGATAGCTGCGCGGGGATGATTGTTTGAGAAAGTGATTGTTCAGTGGTTAGGGTGAGGTGGGATAGGCTTCCCTGAAGAGATGAGTCTTAATGGATAGCCTAAAGGCAGTCAGTGTGGGAGATAGACGAACAGGTTGGGGTAGAGAGTTCCATAGGATGGGAGACACTCTAGTGAAGTCCTGGAAGCGAGCATGGGAGGAGTTGATGACGGAGCTGGAAAGCAGGAGGTCTTGTGAAGAGCGGAGGGGACGGTTAGGGTAATACTTTGAGACCAGGTTGGAGATATAGCCGGGGCAGAGTTGTGGATGGCTTTGTACGCGGTTGTTAATATTTTGAATTTTATCCTTTGGGCTATAGGAAGCCAGTGCAGGGATTGACAGAGGGGGGTTGCAGACACTGAGCGGTTGGTTAGGTGGATGAGTCTAGCAGCTGCATTCATGATAGACTGAAGGGGGTCTTTCCTGTCAGCTCCATGGCAGCACACAAATGGGTTAACCCCCCATCCTCCCCCTAATCAGGATAGTAGCTCATAAATTTGCACGAGTCGCCTAAGCAGCTGTTCTTTTTTTTTCCTCCCTAATCGATAGGTTGTGTGCAGTGTGCCTACCTTGCAGGGATAAGATCCTTGCTGACCGCCTATGGCTGTATGGCGAAGTCCCTTCTTCTGCTGCCTTAAACAGGTCAGTCCTTGGGAGTCCCCGCTGGTGAGCATCGGGGCTAGCAAGCCGGGTGCAAGGCACCTGGGTCATGCAGTGGGGGAAGGCTTGTTGTGCGCAGGGAATCTGTTCTGTTTTTCTTTTCACATGTTGCAGGAAGCCTGTGACTGTGTGGTCCGGCCGGCGGCTGTTGGAACGCACGCTGTGCGTTCCATTGAGCTCACTTCCGCTGACCGACTTCCGGTTTCGGCTGTGGTTCGTTCCGGCGGGGATTGGAACGCCTTGTTCATTCATACCCGCCGCCGGGCCGCCTTCGGTGAAGGATCGGTGGTCCTCGTCAGGGGCCGGTGGGGAACGCAGATGCGTCCCACTGCTCAGGTCCGGTCTCTGGGCGGAGCCTTGGAGGCGGGGCCTGTGGGCAGAGCCGGCTGCCTCAGGCTATTTTAGTCTGCTGGATAGCAGCATAGGAAGGAGGTGTCTGGCTGGGTGCTCCTTCACTTTGAGTGCTGTGCTTATAATGATTGCAGGTTAGTGGCAGTTTTCCAGGTAACTTCTTGGTGTAAGTGCCGTTTCCATGCTACAGTGATTTTTGCATGTCATTTTTCAGTATGCCTCTGCATAAGCCTTCCCCTGCTAAAGATCGCCAATCATTGAGAAGGTGGGCACTTGCCTCTTATGTAGGTCATGGTTCAAGGGCAGTACTATGTTGCTATTTTATTTTTTATTTTTCATGTTTCCAGTTCTAGGTCCAGGTCACGTTGTGGCCGTGAACGTGGGCGATCCTCTACTTCAAGTCGGGGTCGGTCTCCTTCTCCGCTAGCCAAACGCTCGCAGCGGTATGACAGGAGGCTCCGCAACAGGTCTCCGTCTGTAAATCAGCGGATTCCCTCTGCACTGCCGGGTACTTCTCATCACCCGCAGCCTCTCCCAGAGGGATGTTGGGCTTGTCCCAATAGGGCTTTGCCTGGTAAGACTGCGTGCCAGTCATGTTTCTTTGAGGCCACTAAGGACAGAGATGCGGACACCTCTCAGGTCATGTCTTTAATGAAGACAGTTTTCCCGGATACCTTGAAGGAGTTCTCTGCAGCTCAGATTCTGCAGCAGGGCGAGCCGAGTCAGAGGCCAGTCTCCGGGGCGAGGCCTGGGCCGTCGGGAACGGTCGGAGCCGGTAGGGGCCATGTCTCTTCTGAACCCCATTCTAATTCTTCCTCTTCTGAGGATGAAGATGACCAATCTGGACGTACAGTGTACGTCTCCCGTCACGAAGGGGTTAAGCATGTTAGGAAAGAAATGTTGTCTTTTCCCTTCATGGATGAGATTAAAGATATCATCCAGGAGGAATGGGGTCAAGTCGAACGGAAGGCTTCCTTCCGCAATTGGTTTTCCAAGCTGTATCCCTTTAAAAAAGAGGATTTTAAGCAGTTGGAAGAATCTCCTGTCGTGGACGCAGCTCTCATGAGATTGGCTAGGCATGTCACGTTGCCTTTGGACGATGTTGTCACGTTTTCTACCTTATGGCAGGAGGTGCCTGTAAGCCAGCAGTGGCCATGGCGGCTACCGCCAAGGCTCTGGAGGCATGGGTCGACAGCGCTGAGGCCGCTGTCTCGGACGATCTGGGTAAGACCGAGATCCTGTCCATTCTGCGTAACATCAGGCTATCATCGGCTTTTTTTGCCGAGGCTTCGGGTGATGTTGTCAGATCCTTAGCCAGGGTTATGTTGTCCGCAGTCACGGGCAGAAGAGCCTTGTGGCTCAGACCATGGGTGGCTGATCCCACCTCTAAACGGGTGGTGTAAGATCCCATTTGAAGGTCAAACTCTGTTTGGCAACAAACTGGACACCGCTATAGCCAAAGCCACTGGCGGGAAGTCCGAGTTCATTCCGCAAGATCGGAGACTGATGAAGCAAAGAAATGCTCTGTTCCGGAAGGAATCATTTAACAGGGGGAAGGAGGCCCGGCCCTACAAGCCGGGGAAGGAATTTCGTCGCCCTTGGCGACCTTCCTAACTTTTCTAGAGCCAAAAAGGGCCGAGTGGGTCCAGCCCAGGGGCCGCAAAAGTGCTTTTGAAGGCTTGCCTGTCCGGGTTTTCCAGGTAGGCGCGAGACTGGCCATGTTCGGGAAAATCTGGACGGACAAGATCTCGGATTAAATAAAAATAAATAATGAAAATAAAATTAAAAAATAGTAAAAAATAAATGTAAAAAAATGTTGTTTTTTTTTCTTGCCTCAGGCACAAAAGGAGCTGGCTACGGCTATGCTCCCGTGGTGCTCGTGCGGCTGCCGGCTGAATGTGTCAGACGCTGCAGATGGAAAGGTGCAGGACACCCCATGTGCAACGTCGGCCACACGAGCACCACGGGAGGACAGGACTCCGGGACATGTAGGGCGCACTGGAATGTAAGCCGGCCGACTCCCTGTGTTCAGGTTGCTGTAGTGCATTGTTTTGCTGTAGTGCAAAACAATATCAGTGTCACTGGGATCTGTAAATCTGCTTTACAGCGTTGTTGTATGTGTTAATATTTCCTGTTCTCTTTCATTGGGTTTCTTGAGTGAGACTTCCAACTCCTTTGGAATGTCAGTGTCCACCTTTTATATTATGCTAATAATACCCTCCACATTGTCAAAAGAGCCCAGGGATGCAATCAATTCAAGAACCATGGGCAGATAACACTAAGAACTTGTAGCCATCATCCCATCTGTGAGGCCAGTGTCTGAGCTGACAGCCTTATCTTTCAAGCAACCCATTTTTTAAGTTTTGCATAAGGACAAAGTGGTGATTTAATCCTAGGAATTTTATTTAAAGTTTAACTCCAGGAGTTAAGCCTTGCAGTGGGGCTACCCCAACACTGCAAGGGTTAACTACTCGTTTTATCTACAGCAAAAATAAAGAAGAAATACTAGAGCGATCCTTAGTCCTCCTTAGATGCTATATTGGTCCCCACAGCCTCTTCTCCCCTGATCTCTGGCAGTCTAAGTGACATTCTCATGTCCAATATGGGTCTATTACAGGTGAAGACAAGGGACATACCACCCCCCGAGTGGAGGGGAAAAGAGGTGAGCGGTCACTACCGCAGGACAGAGGATCAAGTATTAGTATTTCTTCTTTATTTTCAACCCTAGAGAAAAATTAGGTGTGTGGGGTGCCTCACTGCACACACCTAATGTGTGTGTGGGGGTGCCTCACTGCAAGGGTCAACTTTTCAAAATCCTGGAGTTCTTCTTTAAATGTATAGATCAGGGGTGGCCGTACAATAAAAAAAAAAGATAGGAAAAAGAATAGGAAAGATTAAAAAAATACATAAATCTATAAATACAAAATACTGACTGAAAAAATATAAACAGACAGCTTTGCCTGTGTCAGAGGCAAGTGTCTAACCCAAACCACCTTGTAAAACCTATGCCATCCTATGCCCTTAGGTTTCCCCCCTGTAGCTATGCCTACAGTACGGTGGATCCTAACACCATCAGGAAATGCAGCAAGGAGTTTCTTTGCACCACATACTCAGAGTGGGCCATTTTGCCTTCTACCGACCACTCTTGGATGGCGACAGTAGATCCCCAACAGATTTTTCCCTTTATATTGAAGAGTGGTGAAACTTCCCCTAGAAGTCTATCCAAAAAAATTCCTCCTCCTTAGTGCCAGCACTCCAACACTCTTCCTTCTAACTGCCATGTACCCCAATACTTCCTCATATTCCTAAAAAGCATTTAAAATAAACAATTACACATGCAACATATGTGAGGCCAAAATATGGAGTCACTCATGCTGTACATGAGAGTTCCACTGATTCGAAACACCATATACAGCTTAAAGAAAATCTATGAGGTGAGTGATTTCCACTCATCCTCATACCATGTTTCCCCGAAAATAAGACCTACCCGATAATAAGACCTAGTACTATTTTGGGGAATTGCTAAAATATAAGACCCCAAACATACCCCAAAAATAAGACCTAGTTGTGACCTTTCCCAGGGCCGGTGATTGCATAAGGGGAAACTTGAAGAGCCGCGGGAAAGGCGGGAGAGAATCGGCGGTGCCAACAAAGCCAGCGCTAGAGGAAGCAAGGAAGCAGCAGAGGGAGCAAAGCCGCACAAGCCGATGCTTCCTCTATAGTGCCAGCTCCTGTCACAGGCGAAGTGATACCAAATGCACTCCGCCTGTGAGGAATGAATAGTGAAAGCGCGCTTCACTCATTCTGGCCAGCAATTGGTTACCAAATTGCTCTTGGAAAGGTACGGCACCTCTGATTGCCCTGATCACCCTATTCTTAACTTTGACGATTTGGATTTGCATTCATTTTGGATTGTTGTACATTAAAAAAAAAAAATAAGACCTACCCCGAAAATAAGACCTAGTATAATTTTTTTAGCCCCCAAAAAATATAAGACAGTGTCTTATTTTCGGGGGAAACACAGTAGTTAGAGCCGACCTGTAACAAAGAAGCTGTCACAGGTCGGCTCTATCGATCGGGAAGTGAGCAGAAACATGCACCAATCCGCTCATTTCCCGATTAGCCGGCTGTCCGACTGTCAGTCACAGCTCCCCGCAGGGATTCCTCCTCCCCTCTCCGATCCTCCAGCACTGAGTGGAGGAACGAACGGTGGAGGGGGCAGGCACAGCTGGCTCTGCCTCTAGCCAGCTGTCACTCACGCAGCTGGGTAGATTTCAACAGTAATGTCGGGATCCGTCCCAGCTGCGGCGTGTATTGCAAGCAATAGCCTGCAACATACTGAGCTTTGCATCACGGGAGGATGCAAGTTTATGTCCTCCCATGACCCTAAAGAGAACTATGAGGAAAAACACTTACCCCATAGTTCTCTTTTAAAGGCATCTCCCAAGCATGTAATTGAAAGGATTGATGTTTTCCCATGTAACCCTAGAAGTCCCATTAACGACTTGTTCACACCAAGTGCGTAGCAGATGCAGAACAGTTACAGAACGCATCAAAAGTGCATCCCATGTATTCCAATGGTATTTTGGGCTCTAGTTCACACAACAGCGTTCAGTTCCAGAGCATGTGGAAAAACTGCAGTATGCCCTATTTTTTCTGCTCTGGAATGCACCAAAACACATGCAAACGCTTTAAAAATGCATACAAACACACTCAACTACACCTAAAAGCCCATTTTAGGCCTAAAAAATAAAAACAAACCGGAACACGGAAAAACCGGAGCAAAAAGCACTGCACTGCATATGCAGAAACTCTTGCAGATCTGGTCCGGATTTGGTGTCCTAAACCCAGAAGGAAGGACAGTGCCAGCCCCAATTCAGAGATGATTTCAGAATCTACAGCCGAGTGATACACAAATTAGATACATTTTTCATAATACCCTAGTATTATGAAAGCATTTTAGCATTTTTAAAATTTTACTTCTGAGTTTAGTATCACTTTAAACATTGTCACATTAGATATGAAAGTGTAGTAGGGATTTTTTTAATATCTTGGAAAATGATTACAGGAAATCTATTCACATTAACTGAACACAAATCATCTACTTCCCGCTTCAAAATCTTTGATGTGTGAGCCAGATACCAAAGAGTTGTTTAAAGAAAGCAAGCACCATTGAAAATATTTATCTAAATTCACAATTGGGTTTATCTTATAAACCAGTACAGTAATTCTAGAGGATTTTTAGGACACTATTCCTTAACCTCCTTAAGTTAAGTGTGGCTCTGGGTTAATTTTCTGTACCATAAGCGGTAACCCCGAGCCACACTCGGGAATACACAGCACGTCTCTTACCTTCTTCCTTGAGCCGCGCTGGGTCCTCCAGCCGATGCTGACATCCGTCTTCCAGGTTCTGTCCCTTGCGAGCGTTAGCGGGAGATTTAAAAGTTAAAACAAAAAACAAAAAAAAATAGAACCAAAAAAGGAAAGGAAAAAAACGAAAAAATCATACCGCCAGGGAGGTTAAAGCTGAACTCTAGGCAGATTAAAAAGTGATAAATGAATGCAATTCTGTTTCCTCCAATACAACTTGAAACTTTTTTATAGCTTAGTGTAGCAGTTATACAATACCGTATGTATTACAGATAACTTTCCCAATTGCTCGAAAGTTACAATACAGTCTCATAGAGATTGTAGTCCATCACAGGACTGAGCTTGGAGAGGTGGCTACTTTACAACTCACATATGGACCATGGAGAACAAAACTAGCCACCGTCCAGAAGGAAGGACAGTGTCAGCACCAATTCAGACATGATTGAAGGATCTACAGCTGAGTGATACATAGATAAGATACATTTTTGTTAATAGTTAAGGTACTTAACGACGTATGTAGTTGTATGCCTGCAGCTCAGCTGTAAAACTGAATTTCAGACGGGCATTAAAAACACCTTTTAACCAAGTTAGTTATATATACATTACATTCCTTAACAGAGGAAGAGGGAGGGACAGTAGTGACAGCCAATCAAGGCTCTTTTTGTTTTACACAGTATGCTTAGAGGAGGGGAGTGCAGAGTGTTTTCCTCATGTACTGCAGCTCCTTTATTGTCCAGTAGTAGACAAGGGAAGCCAGTGCTATTGCAAGGCAGCACAAGCAGCCGCCTGAGGGCGCTGTTGGGGAGGGACAGAGAAATGGTAGCAGCGTCCCTTCAGAGAAACAGCCACCGCAGTAACTGTGCCCGTCCCCTTCTCCCTGCTGCAGAGTATAAGTGGTTTCTCCTTACAGGCAGGCTGTATTCGGCTGCAGTGGTCTGTGTCAGAGGGGACAGATAGTGGCTTTTCCTTACAGGGTGTAATCGGCTAACAGTCTGTGAGTTTCCTTCCCCCGTGCCGCCTACTCCCCCCCCCCTCTCCCACGCTGCGCTCCTGCTGTCAGCCACAATCAGTCTCCACTCCATTAGCTGGCAGCAATAGCCAGCCTGCTATTGGCTATTTGGCTATTTCAAATTGCATAAGCCAATAATGGCTGGCTATTGCACTCGCGCACTGCCTGCTGTCAATCAGCCGAGGAGGACCTTAAGGAGAATGTATAATTCTGGTGAACCCGTGTTCTGATCCAGGCACCCCTTCCAAATAGCAAGGCCAGGCCCTGGACCTCTCTTCAGAGTATGTGTGTTCTAGCTGTTTGCTTAAAGTTCAGCGTTAAAGCAGACCTTTACTCCCCTCAGCACACAGCTCTGTATGTTGATATGAAATAATTTTACATTCATTAGTTAAACAAACATGTTTTTATTTCACCTACCTACCTGATGCACAAATGACGTAATGTGCCCAAGCATTGCATCGTGGGAAAAGGTTACATCAGCAGAGCATTGCTTGGAAATCTCATCTGAAATCTCAGGAGATCTCAGGAAAAGGCATTTTCCCCCCTGAGATGTTTTGATTGGTCACATGTCCTACTCACATGTGGCAGAGTTCCAAGAAGTAAAAGGAAATATAGTAATATGCCCTTAGTTAAAATAACCGTTGTGAGAAGAATGGGGAGGAAAAGAACAATAAGATATGCAAAGAATAAAAAGCCTGCAGTTATTTATAAGTCTTAGTTTGTAGATTGTCATTGCTAAACATTTCTAGAGGTGTACTTGTTGTTATACAAGAGGTATTTAATATGAAGGTAAAAGCAATAATGTTGACCTCACAATGAAACTTGTGCAGTAAGGCATAAAGCATAATGTGCTGTATCCCAACCATGCAGCTCATGGCCTTCATCATGCAAAGCAAGCAAGCTAGTATCCAGCCAGACGCTGAGAACACATTGTCCTGTCCCGTGTTACAACCCCTTCAACTTATGGTGCATGTCAGCAAACTTTGCCTACCACCCAGACACCTATTGCATTGTCTAGTAGATAGGGATGCATTTCAGGGACTTTCCCTATGACCTATCCGATGTTGCACATACATCTCCTCCTATTGTTCTCCTGAAGAATTGGACCCTTTGATTATCTTCGATACCCTTTGATACTCCGTGATTATCTTAGAGGCATTAGTTCCCAATCGCAGTATATCATACAGATTTATATGAACATCAATCTGCATTTGAGCACTGTTTGATATCGATGTGTATGAACACTTGTGCACTGTAAATACTTACCTCTCCTGCTGCTGCTGCTGCTGCTTAACCCCTGCTCCATGAAAGAGAAATACTTCTCTGAAGTCTACTGAAAAATTTACACTTCCAGTAGGGTTAATCTTGCTTGACACTCGTTGCGCTCAGTGGTTCTTCCTGCCGACTTCCACATTGATATACTGCATCCTTCCTATTTTATAGGTTTTGGGTTTTTTTTGTGTAAAAGTCAATACAAAAAGATGAATTCATAGGTAATTTTCTTCAAAATGGCAATAGCTTCAGACTGGTAATTGTGGGGTATTTAATGAAAGTAGGAAAAAGCCATCTGAGGTGGTAATAAAACATTAAACTAATTGATGAGAGAAGCTAGTTCATTAAAAAGTTGAGGCTTTAAAAGGTAGTTAAATCATTACAAAAATACTGTGTTACATACCTTACTAACTGCACTAAGATTTCCACCCCCACCCCAATGACTTACTTACCTCTGTATCACACCCATGGCTCCAGTGTTTACATATTCCATGAGAACATTTTCTTCATTGCTGGCCGCATGCAAACGAAGTCCCCAAAGACCTGAATAGGACTGTATACTCAGGATCTCCAGTCTCCATATACAGCCCCTCTGAAGTGAATTTGGTTGTAGACGTGGAGTGAGCTGTGAGTGTGATACAAAGGTAAATAAGCAACTGGTATGGGGTTAATGTAGTTGAGCTTATAAGGGCTGGGGGGTTTAGAATAAGTTTAGAGAAAGATAACCTTGTCCTATAAGAAACTATTAGTACTATTAATCCCCTTGTGAGGCAGAAATTCTGTTTTCAAATATTTTTTTTTATCAGCACATCGATGCAGCTATAATATTGTCTATACCCACAACCTGGTGACCTATGTGATTTTAAATAATTGTCACCTTAAAATAAGCTGTTAATCATATATTTTTCTGAGCCATGGAAAAGAATGTAAATTGTGGGAGATTAATCAACACCTGTGTAGGAATTTGTTTTTCACATGGAACAACTGAAAAGGAAAACTGAGCAGTCTATATAGCTTTAATGTATTTTTTATTTCCCGTGAATGCTCAAGTGTGTTTGGCAGATAGACAATTTTACACTTCCTGAAATCTTACCAACAGCTGTCTGTTGCCAAAACTCCTTTATACATATCCGGAAAAGACTATTCTAGGATAATATGTCCCACAATCACATGACTAATCGTCCATTAATGTCTAATTGTAACACTTTCTTTATTAATAAAGGAAAGTCCCGTGATTAGACTACAAAGATTGAATCATGCCTGCTACTCAGGATGCTGATGGCTCCAAAGAAGACTGTCTACAATGAATGCATTTTAAGTGTATGCACTTCCATGCCAATACACACTCCCGAAAGACACGACAAACAAGCTTTACGCATTAATGCATGTTATTATTTGTTATAATGAAATATGTGTAATGTAAAGGTAAAGAACGAAGGCACAGTGATATCAATCCATCATTTTGGAACTGAACACTTACAACCAAATAACTGTTATTATTACTACCATCATTAAACCCTTACCAGCAGCTCCCGCCCGCCCTTTATGAGGCGTTAGATAGGCTTCCCGACCATGTGATCATCGTGATTTGCGGTCACAGGGATCATGGTATTGGGAGCCTGTCCTACAAGCTGCTGATCAGCATTGTGTTACTAGCAGCTGTCGGTGAGAGCACGGTCACAGTGCTGGGGGCATGGGAATATACATACTTCCAGCACAAAACATAGACCATATATGTGGCAGCATGGAATAATTCACATATATGTGTTCAGTTTGCGGCAAGGGATTAAAGCACCTCTGCTGTGAAAAATGTGGTATTCTGATAATGTATGTGGCTATTAAATGTAATGTCCAAAGTCAGGACTTTAATGGCATCTATTTAGCTCATATGCATATGACATATCATAAGACCTTTTTTTTTTAAAGAACTCCAGTTAAAAATTCTTAAACTTGCAGTGGGGCTACGGTTAACTGATTGTGTTTGACTAGGATTGAAAAAAATAATAATTTCTCTCTCTTCTTCAGAGATGGCCAGCTGTGACACCACTCCGTTCAGTTTGTTTCCTCCTCCGTTGCAGCGATGGTATGTCCCTCAGCATCCCCACGTCCTGTACACTGTGTATAGAAAATGATAACTCATTATCATTTTAGACTGCTGCAGGGGGGGGGGGAGATGCTTCAGGGACCGGTTTAAGAGCTGGCCGGCTCAGAGGATTTGGACTGCTTCTTGTCTCAATTAACTGTTCTAATCCATGGGGGTCATGGGTAAGGTTATCAGCTATCTAGGTGGTTTAATCCCTTTACACTATTCTTTCTAAATGTGTATTAAGCAAGACAGTTGGCTTTGTCACCCCAAATGGACAAAGTTGTCTACTACAAATGTTAAGATAGGGGTGATAAAGAAAATATTCAGGTACGAATAAGTAAACATGTTTAGCTCTTTTTCTTTACTACTTATAAATAAAGAGGTCAATCACCACCAGTGATTATCACTATGTAGTTTCTCCATGCCAGCCTGCTGCATTATTCTTATCTTTGTGCAGATAATACTGTGGTACAGCACGCCATGTTGGCATCAAAATCACATACTATTTTTAGAAGGTACCAATTATTTTCAGCCCATTGTCTAACAGATTTTGGGTTTACAATAGTAAGTTCTACTTAAGCAAATACATTCTGTTTTTGGGGGGGGCTTGCACAGGTGAAGCCACTACCTTACAAGACTACAGCACACATTCTGTTCACATTACCTCCTTAACATACAAGGTAGGTGTTCTGTAGTCCACAGAAAGAACTGGAAATACAGTAGATAGCTTTTAATAGAATATTTAATTGACCAAAAGAGAGTTAATAAAAGATGTTAATTGTTAGGGATTACATACAGGGTTAGGGATTACATACAGTGAATACGAAAAAAAGGGTTTGTGGAGAGATATATATAACCATTGCATATGTAAAAGTTATATAAAAATGTATTAAACATATAAAAAATTGTGGATAAATAAGATAAAATTGGATCTCATTATTACAATAAACATTGCGTCCAATAAATAAGTTTAAATATGCCCAATAAGTACAGTCTTATGGTGAGAGCCCTGTGGCCATGATTACAATTTCTAGAAATATCTTATCCTCTTTATCCAATAGGTTGAGTGATTAGGACCGCTATGTTACTGCATTGAGGCCATTCCTTACTACATGCCTTCTATAGAAACATCCCAGCAGGGTAGGCTGGGCTTGCGTGAAGTTTCCCTGGCGCTCCTCCCCCCTGATGCCCCGGGGTCCCAGGCACAACGAGGGATGGAGTGTGGCGGTTGGCTGTGCTCTAGCCACCTAATCTTGGTCCTCCTCACATTTGTTTTTATGCATGACTACTAAATACCGGTCCCCTGAAGACTATCGGGACAATCATGTCAGTTATGTATTTGGATTATTATTGAACATTAGGGACTATCCGGACAATCATGTCAGTTATGCAATTTGGATTATGTATTTTTGATTGTTATGGATTCTTAGTGAATATATCTATCTATATATATATATGTATACAGGGCTTGAAAAATTTGGCGGTGTCTCACCAGTCAGTCAAAAATTGTAATAATGAGATCCAATTTTATCTTATTTATCCACAATTTTTTATATGTTTAATACATTTTGATATAACTTTTACATATGCAATGGTTGTATATATCTCTCCACAAACCCTTTTTTCCGTATTCAATGTATTTTAGGGGGAGAGGTAGTACAGGGAGCCAATGTTGAGGCAATCCATGAGTTTCATTTGAGGGATTACATACAGATTAAGTTGTCCCTTTGGCCACATATTTTTAAAAGTGCTCTTTTTTATTATTTTTGAGTATTACTATATACACACTTACTGCAGAAAGGCCTAATGACTTTTCCTAGATTACTGGAAATACACCCAAGCATATATGCCTGTTGATTGTTGCAGACATCAGGTCTGCCAGGAGACAGGAAAAGGTCTGCTGTCATTACTGTTACACTTCCTTGCTTCTTGGAAGTGTTAATAGTTTTTTCTTTAGTACATTTTTAGCAGACTCGTTAATGATTAGTAGAGCAGTTCAAAAGTATTTAACTAAGAAATCTCAGATTTCAGTGGTTTCCATAAGGATATTTTAAGAAGAAAGACTGCTAAAATATGACACAGATGCAATACTGTTTAGAAATCCCCAGCCTGTATTCGGGTGTGCCTTCTGAGAAAGCTGATGCAGCTTCTTTCTGCTTTGATAGATATACTTGGCAAACTGAAATCCACCACAAAGTCCACATTTGGAATATTTTTTTAGCATTGCTTAATTGAGGTCAATACTTCTGCTTTGTGGACCTAATACCCAAATACAAAGACCCAAAATACATTTTCAGAGCTGAGGAAATGGGTGTACTTTTTACACTTTGCTCACTAAGACCATGATGGTTAGAGCTGATAGTAAAGCCATAACAGGCTAAGTTCAGCTTTTTAGATTAACTACCGTTATCAGTCCCCTAGGTAAATTTTCCATTTAAGTAATTCAGCATCTCCATCTCTAGGTACAATATAGATATGGATGAAATTTGGGTTCCCCTCAACATTGGTTTCTCCAGTTTTTGCACTTGAACCTTGTCCGATTTTGCATGCCTGAAAATCTTGGAATAACCCATAATGACCCATAAACTCAAAGCTGCCATATTGTCAGTGTGTTTGAGCTTGTGTAGGGAGAGCTGACAGTCTGTGTAAGGAGAGATACTATGCTATATTGTGCTATATAGTTCTGTGGATTACAGTGGTGGGCTACATAAGTCATTGTGTATAGCCCTGTATGAGTACAATACAGAGGTGTGTGGTGAGCATTAACAGGTGGTATATGATGCATGTGGGACCTACCCTCTCTCCTCCATTATAGAGTGTCATAAGGGTTTCCCAATACTGAACCACCTCCCTCCTTAGAGTAATTCCAATCACTGCCAAACTCTCCACAGTTGAGATCCAAACCCCTTAGGGAAGAATTGTTGATCCGTTACAGAGATCCGATGACGTCACGGACATCAACGTCACCAGGC
Source organism: Nanorana parkeri (assembly GCF_000935625.1). NCBI lineage: Eukaryota > Metazoa > Chordata > Amphibia > Anura > Dicroglossidae > Nanorana > Nanorana parkeri. The sequence goes on along the minus strand of NW_017308356.1, from coordinate 155,747 downwards.
TCCTCCCCCTTCCCCAAGTGGCTCCGTCGGCTAACGAAGGGAAGGGGGAGGAGTCCGTGGCGGCTAATGAAGGGAAGGTGGGAGGAGTCCGGTGACGTCGATGTCCGTGGCGTCACCGGACCCCGTCACCGGACCCCGTGCCCCCTATCTGGCTCCATAGTTTGATTTGTCATCCTCTACATTAGCGGTTCCCAACTTGCAGCATATTTAGGGGCACTTGAGAATAGTTTTGTAATGGCAGAAAAAGGCTGAGTAATCCTGTAGCTACATTTTCTGACCTCCGATTTTGCATGCCTGAAAATCTTGGAATAACCCATAATGACCCATAAACTCAAAGCTGCCATATTGTCAGTGTGTTTGAGCTTGTGTAGGGAGAGCTGACAGTCTGTGTAAGGAGAGATACTATGCTATATTGTGCTATATAGTTCTGTGGATTACAGTGGTGGGCTACATAAGTCATTGTGTATAGCCCTGTATGAGTACAATACAGAGGTGTGTGGTGAGCATTAACAGGTGGTATATGATGCATGTGGGACCTACCCTCTCTCCTCCATTATAGAGTGTCATAAGGGTTTCCCAATACTGAACCACCTCCCTCCTTAGAGTAATTCCAATCACTGCCAAACTCTCCACAGTTGAGATCCAAACCCCTTAGGGAAGAATTGTTGATCCGTTACAGAGATCCGATGACGTCACGGACATCAACGTCACCAGGCTCCTCCCCCTTCCCCAAGTGGCTCCGTCGGCTAACGAAGGGAAGGGGGAGGAGTCCGTGGCGGCTAATGAAGGGAAGGTGGGAGGAGTCCGGTGACGTCGATGTCCGTGGCGTCACCGGACCCCGTCACCGGACCCCGTGCCCCCTATCTGGCTCCATAGTTTGATTTGTCATCCTCTACATTAGCGGTTCCCAACTTGGGGTGCAAGTACCCCCAGGGGTACTTGGCAGCATATTTAGGGGCACTTGAGAATAGTTTTGTAATGGCAGAAAAAGGCTGGGGTAGTAGGGAGTCGGGGACTAAACTGAGTGCAGAAGGTTTGCAGAGTAATCCTGTAGCTACATTTTCTGACACTCATTCTATAGTTCCAACTGCCAACACACCAATTAGTCCCCTGCTGAGTGATGTACCCTCCTTTTAGAGTGGATTCTGCCTTCTATAATTTGGCACAAAGAGGACAGAGCTTGTCCTCAGCCTAAAGTCCTGAATCTGCACCAAATCTGCTCAACCCATCTCTCCTCAGGGTCGCACTGGCCACCAGTCCATTAAGCTCCTTCCATCAGATGACACCATTCATGCACCATGAGTGCACTCTGCAGCCGCAATCCCTTCCACTACACTTTCCATGCACTGAAAGTGGAGCTGACCCCCCAAACTCCAATATACATATGAGCCACCAAACCAAACTGTACCCTTACTCCATCTGCCTCCTCCATGGCCCAGATACACATCATGAAGGGATTCCTAGCCCTCCAACCCACAGCACCCCCAAAACCCCAGAGGACCCCTAGATTCAGGCAATCCAGTATCCCAAGCCCAGAACCCGAAGAGGCCCCAAGATAACACTGGGCACATCCCTGCATTATGGCATACCCAAGAGAGAACTCTACTCCAGCCTCTTTACTCCCTCCTTCATTCCACTAACACCAACACAGTGGCATCTGAGTCCCTCCTACTGTTTGTGCAATTTGGTCACGCCCAACTTCTGCTGCGCTACATGCTTCACTCTTATACAAAAGGACTGCCAAGGGGTACACAAGTGAAAAAAACTTGAGGAACAACTGCTCTACATACAGTATATGCTGTGTTTTGTCATAACTTTGGCACACTGGATTAGTGTGATCCTACCCAGATAGCAAGCAATTGAGCTGCAAGTTTGAAAATGACTTGCTAAACTATTGCAGACTTGCCAAGCTTCACAATTTTGTTGCACAATTACAGCAAGTCTGCATTGCAAGTCTCCAGACCAGCGTGCTTGCAGAGCTCTTGCTAAGACCTGCAGGACTCTTGCTGTGGACTTGCCAAGCAAATTTGCTACAAATCCAAAAAGTGTCAACTAGAACTTGTGCTGCATGTGTTCTGCAAGTCTACAACTTGCCAGGAATATGTACAGCAAGTTAACAAAATTACAATTTCACCCTGCCACAAGTTTGTAGCAAGTTATCCTTGCTATCTGGGTAGTTCATTGTATTACTTCATTGCTGTGCTGTATGTGTATAGGCCAATGTAGTTGGATCTGTATGTGCGTTATAATTAATCGATTAAAACATTTTTTGATTAATCAAACACGAAAATTTGAATCAGTAACAGCCCTAGTAATACGATAACTCAGACTTGGTAACTGGGGACAAAGAAACGGCAAATCTGTTAAATGCTTTCTTTACATATGTGTACACTAAGGAACAAGGCGGGACTCAAGCCCATGATGGGGATGGCAGTGCCACAACCTCTAATGAACCACAATGGCTCACAATTAATATGGTCCAGAAACAGGTAAAATTAAGGTGAACAAAGCACCTGGACCAGATGGTTTACACCCATATGTCCTCAAAGAATTGAGCTATGCAATTCCAAAGCCATTGTATCTATTTTAAAAAACTCTCTAATGCCTGGTTTGGTACCAATGGATTGGCGCAAGGCCAATGAGGTGCCTATATTGAAAAAGGGATCAAAGTTATTACAGACCTGGAAGCTTAACTTCAATAGTTGGCAAGATACTTGAAAGATTGATAAAGGGTCACATGCACTTGTTTTTGCTTGCAAATAATATTATAAGCAATAGTCAGCACGGATTCACAAAAGACAGAAGTTGTCAAACAAACCTACTTTCTTTTTATGAGGAAGTGAGTAAAAAAAATAGACAAATGAATGGCTGTGGATATAGTATACTTGGACTTTGCAAAAGCCTTTGACACAGTTCCCCACAAGGTTCCTTACTGTTTAATCTATTTATAAATTACATAGAATTGGGGATTACAAGCACCATTACTGTGTTTGCAGATGACACCAAGCTATATAGTGGAATACAGTCCTTACAGGATGTCTCCAACTTACAAGTATACCTGAATGCACTGTGTGATTTGGCATCTATTTGGCAAATGAGATTTAATGTTGATAAATGTAAAGTTATGCACTTGGGGACTAAAAGCATGCATGCTACTCTAGGGGTAGAATATATGGGGGAGTCAATGACAGAGAAAGATCTGGGTGTTCTGGCAGGTCATAGACTGAATAATAGAATGCAATGTCAAGCTGCAGTCTCTAAAGCAAGCATAATACTGTCTTGTATTAAAAGGGGTATAGACTCCAGAGAGAGAAACATCATCCTGCCCCTGTACAAAGCATTACTAAGGCCAGTTCTCAAAACGGATGTTATGGAACTGGAGACAGTGCAGAGAAGGGCAACTAAACTCATAAGAGGCATAGAGGAGCTCAGCTTTGAGGAAAGATTAGCTGACCTGAATTTGTTCTCTCTGGAGAAGAGGCAATTAAGGGGGGGCATGATCACCATGTATAAATACATAAATGGTCCATATAGTGAGCTTGGTGCCAAATTATTTACATTAGGTCACTGCAAGGGGCACTCTTTGTGTCTGGTGGAAAAAAGGTTTAACCTTCACATACGGAAAGGCTTCTTCACACTTAGAGCTGTGAAAATGTGGAATAGACTCCTGCAGGAATTTTTTCTATCTAGCTCAGATAACTGTGTTAAAAAATCTGGATGTATTCCTAACTGCACAGAATATTACTAGATATTAACTTCATATAAGTAAAATAAACACCAGAGATTGTTGATCCAGGGAATATCCGATTGCCTTATGGGATCATGAAGGAATTTTTCCCCCCTGTTGAAGCAAATTGAACCATGCTGTATAGCGGGGTTTTTTTTGCCTTCCTCTGGATGTGCCTTTTGTCAACCTGACTAACTAACTAACTATGAAACAATATGCCATGACACCATTTTACCAATACTGTATAGTAAACAAAGTATAATGTTGCAAATTATAATAAAATTCCAATGATATCAAGTTAAAATATAAGTCAATATCTATTAGATTGTAAGCTCGTCAGCAGGGCCCTCCTAATCCTCTTGTATGGAATTGTATTGTTGGTGAAAAACTCAGAACCAGAAATAATAATATGTTTCCATTTTTATAATTAATAAATGTAATCGTGTACATACTGAATTACTGGTACAATTCCAATTTGCAAAGTACAGTTTAGGAAGCAGACTCATCAACAGACTATTTTATCGTATGGAATATTTCTGAGAAATGCTTTCGCTGGGAATAGCTGGGAATTTCTTTCTAGTCAGGAAGATATCCTTGTATTGTATGTAAATTAATGGAACATTCACTTGGTCATTCCTAGTCAGCAGTGTGTATAAAAGAGGCATGGCCCACTACTGAAATTTACTCGTACAGGAAACAGAGAAGAGAAAGGCTGCTGGCTCTGAAGTATTTGCTGCCCATTCAGAAGTTTATTCATTTAAAGTAGTGAGTATATCACTTTGAAAGCATAATACCTTCTTTTCTTTGCTTCAGTCTTCAGCATAGATAATTTTTTTTCTATCATTCTATAAATGTTTGAGGAAAAATTTTAGCAAATGTGCTACTGTAGTAAAATACAGATACTAATAAACAGAGTTGGTTGCTATATTACAGCTATTGTATCTGAATGAGATAGCATGTATTAACAGGTAGTGCTTCTATTCGGAGCATATTAGTTATGTGTGCATTGGCATTATGGGCTAATAGGCTTGATATTATGCAAAGTGCTGCAGATGACACTAACCAAAAGTGACTAGTCACAGATCATCTTGCATTATTATAATATATAATAATATAACGTTTTTAACATCACTGCATTAGATTCTTTGGCCAAAGCTGCTATTCACGTCATGGCTGGTGTAATCAAACTTATAGTATATCCTCATAAGTAACAACAACAGATGATCATAGGTAAAGAAGTGGGATAGCAGGAAGCAGGGCAATGAGTGTGGAGAAGCTACTGTTCTTAAGGTGAAAGAGCACTGAAGGGATAGAAGAGGGAAGATGAGGAGCACGGGGATCATGTTTGGATAGTTTTGGTACAAAGCAATACAAGATCAGAGTGATAGTAAAAATGAGCATTGGGCAGACAACTGGGGCTGACCAATAATTCGTGTTAGATCATGTGAGCAATATGATAGCTATGACATGGTTTTCACATGAGGTTTGTTGGTAATAGACCAGGCCTTGTGGAAAATTTGGCCCTGGCTATCAATGTGTTTCTTCCTCTGTGCACTTGCTCAGCAAGATTAAAATTTTATATAGTATTTAAGATTATCAACCTATAATAAAAATCTGAACATGGTATTCAATAAAACAGTGTACCAAATAAAATCATTATATGTAAAAGTAAATGTTATTTAAGAAGGCAAATTAGTTATAGAGTTATTGACAAGTTAATTGATATATACTAACAGGTCTATTCACTAAAGAGTGAAGAGTTTGGAGAAGGCAGGAGAAGTAAACGATCTAGGCTAAAGTAGCTGATTTGGAAAAATTCTCCAATTCAGCTCACTTTCAAGTTCAGCTACATTGTCCTAGATCAGGGGTGCCCATAAGGTAGATCGCAATGTCCCGTCTTCTCTGGATCCCCGCTGCTCTCCCCCATCTGTATGCAGCGGGGATCCGAGGAAAAGTGAAGCTGCAGTCGGCGGCGGGGGACGGAGCCGCTATCACAGCAGCACGCCGAGCGGTGAGGAGAGAGAGAGCCGCTCGGCTTGGATCTGACAGCCAACGGCTCTCTCTCTCCTCACTGCACATGCTGATGTTACAGCGGCTCCGTCAAACTGGTGATAGTAAATGGGAGGATAGGACGCCCGCGCCTCTAGAACGCACTGGAATGCATTCAGGGGCGGGAGGGGGGCATGGGGTTGTACCGCAGCCATGTCCCCCGGGCACAGTTTGATCGCCCGCACATTAGTGCCTACATAGCAGCATTTTTGCAGATCGCACTGGACCGGAAAGCAGGCACTAATGTGTCTGGGTTCCGGGTGCAGGCGATCGCACTGTGGGTGAGGGGCCTGGCTGCAGTGCCATTTACTTCAATGCACCACCACGCCCTCTCCCGCCCCTGAACGCAGGTGTTTTTTCATTGGTAGATCTCATTGAGCTCGTCATTTGAAAAGTAGATCTCCAGACGAAAAATTGTGGGATCCTCTGTCCTAGATTGTTCCCTTCTCCTGTCTCTTTACCCTTTTGTGAATAACCCTGTAAATTTAGTCTGGGCATGAAAGGCTTAATATTCTGTCAATGCATTCTGCCAAACTAACTTTTTCAATATTTACAATGTATATTGTATTTTCAGTATTTACTTATTCCAAATCAATATAACAGAGTTGATACCTTAGGAAAGGTAAATAATAATGTAATGTTTCTTTTTTTCTTGTTTCAGAAAATTTTCATTTTTACTACTGGTTTTAGAAGATGGCATATTTATCTTTTCTTTTCTTAACTGTGTATGGTAAGTGAGTACATAACAGGTTTGCATTTATAAACATAAGAGTATTTTAGGAATTGTATGTGTAAAAGGTACCAGAAGGATTATATCTAGGTGAAACTTAGCAAGCCAGTTATCTTTTTTTCTTTTGGTAGAGTAAATTGAAAAACTAGAAGGCAGAACATGATTGATTGTCTAAGGGTAATTATTGTCTAATAAGCTACTGGCCCAGTCTGAAAATATCCTAATTTTTAAGATATTTGTAGATTCAAGGATCATTTTTTTAATGAATGTTTTTACATTTTTAAGGTAGACTATAATACGTTGTTTGATGCTATTAAGCAAAAGATAGATGCTGTAAAAAAAACCAAAAAAAAACCTGAAAGCGAAATTAAAACCTTGGTGTACTAAAATGAACACTGTTATTTGTTGCAGGCTTTGCATTGATATTCTGTGTAAGGGGCTGGACCTACCACTATTCACCATACAATATGAATTATGACGATGCGTATAGATATTGTACAGAAAAATACACTTCTATGGTGGCGATTCAAAACCAAAAAGAAAATGAGCATCTGAACATCATACTGCCTTTTAATAAAGGATATTACTGGATTGGCATAAGGAAAAATAAAAGCACTGGCAATTGGACCTGGGTTGGTACTAATAAGGTACTCACAAAGGAAGCTACAAACTGGGCCGAAAAAGAACCTAACAACCTGAGTGATAGTAAAAATGAAGACTGTGTTGAGATGTATGTAAAGCGTGCTACCGATACAGGACAATGGAATGATGAACCTTGCTCAAAGGAAAAGGCTGCTTTATGCTATAAAGGTATGAAACTATTTCCAGAAACAAAACATTTATAAAGTTATTTTTTAATTAGATGTGAACATCTTACATTGGATGTCACAAAAAGTGTATCAACAGTGGATCAACTGGACTGTGCTTTTACATAAGCAAATTGTATGTAGATTGCTTTATATGTTACTTTGAAATGTTCTTTTTTAAGACATTGTAATGTATTAACAATTATAAAATGGAATTTTAAAAATCCAAAATGTAGTATTAAGAATATAGAATGTAATAAAAAGCTCATCATTTCTCATGCAAATAACCATGGAAAACAGAATATTGGATAACAATTAGTGTTTTTTGTCATTTTTTTCTAACTAGTTTACATTATTTTCTTTATGTTCAGCTTCTTGTCATACTTCTTCTTGCAACAACCATGGGGAATGTGTTGAAACTATTAATAACTACACTTGCAACTGCTATGATGGCTTTTATGGAGATGAATGTGAACATGGTAATTATATTTTTCAGCAATGTTTAAAGCTACTGTAATATTTTAATTTGGAATAAGTCTTTAAACCAGAATTTAATACATTTGTTTCCTTGTTTCCAGTTGTCACTTGTCCAGAAATAAATGGCATAGACCACGGATCAATAAAGTGCTCTCATGTTAACGGAAACTTTACATATCAGTCAAATTGTAATTTTAACTGCTCTGATGGATATGTGTTGCTTGGCTCACAAAATGTGAGTTGCACTAAAAAAGGAGACTGGAGAACTCACATTCCACACTGTAAAGGTAAATACGCAATTTATGAAACTATTTAACTACTGAAAACAGATTAAGAAAATGGTAATACAAGACAATGCAATCTTAGACAATACTGAAATATTTTTAAAAAAAAGAGATTTCAAACAAAACTTTGCTCATCGTTGTTTAGAAATTCAGTGTAAACGTCCAGAGGTACCACTAAATGGGATGATCAGATGTTCCAATGATGGAGAACTTCTGCCAGATAAGTCCATGTGCAATTTCAGCTGCGATGAGGGTTTCCGTCTAGTGGGTTCCAGTTCAGTACTTTGTATGACGCCTGGTCAGTGGACAGAAGAACCTCCAAAATGTAATGGTAAGTTCTTCTAACGTTTATGGGTTTAGTGTTATTATTAGTTCAGACACTTAATGCTAACTTTGTAATGGCTAAACTGCAATGTATGCATGCTTTAGGAAATGTTTTTAGTTTGCAAATACATATTATTAGGAACAGTGACAATCTAACAAAAATAGAACAAAAGAATTTAACAGAAAACAAAGTAAAACAAGCCTATGTGTGGGTGGGGATAGGAAGTGCTTTTGGAATATATCAATAGGAAGAATTTATATTCTTCCAAATTTTTAACAAAATAATTTATCAATTAAAGGTCCAATAAAATCTATATATTATCAAAAAATATTGTAGAAAGCTGAGACCTCACCTTTTGTTTTGCAAATTCCATATGGCAGATCCACCAAGTATTTCAAATCAGGTATTGCACTGATAAAGTCAAACCTTTCATTTAAATTTTTTATACAGTCTAAATATTAATCTTGAGCTTAAATGTATGCATTAGCATAACTATACATTGTGTCCAATATTTCTAAATTAAGTACAAAGTGCATTGCAAATTATTTGTAAACTGTATCACTCTAGGTTATATTGATTTCTAAGAAATACTTTTACAGCACTGCACATTTCTCTCTCATTACGGTTGTTCTTTTAAGATACACAGGGTTATTCACAAAAGGGTGAAGAGTTTGGAGAAGGCAGGAGAAGTGAACAATCTAGGTCAAAATAGCTGATTCATAAAACTTCTCCAATTCAGCTTACTTTCCTATGTTGTCCTAGATTGTTCACTTTTCCTGCCTTCTCCAAACTCTTCACTCTTTTGTGAATAACCCTGACAGTGTTTATTGTTACTGAAGAAAAGGAAATACCAATGCATGCACTTAAATATTTCTTCTCCCTGTTTAGCTATTCTGTGTGAACGTCCTAAGGAACCAGAAAATGGAGTAATGGATTGTTCAGACCATGAAGAAATTCTGTCATATAAGTCTAGATGTAATTTCAGATGCAATGAAGGGTTTACTTTGGTTGGGTCTTCCTCAACGACATGCATGTCTTCTCATCAATGGACAGAAAAGCCCCCAAAATGTGAAGGTAAACATTCCACTACTTAGAGCTCTTAATTTACATAGATTACATGTATTACTTTAAACAACTTTAGCTTATATAGCAGGATGGATATTAAAAAAAATATACAAAGGGTGGGGTGACTATTAATGTATGATTTTGTAAATAACTCTATGTTATGGAAATGAGCAGAGGGGGAAGGAGTCTGTAGTTTAAGAAAAGCAAATGGGAAGGGCTGACACCATTTCTTGTAAAATTTCAGTCCACAGAATCCTGTGGGATATAAGCCCACAACAAGAAATTCAGAGCTGGAAGCATTTTTGGAAGATTAACAGGAGTTTTTCAGTACTTGCAGGGTCTGTCAATGAATAAACATAGGCAATTGTGCATGTATTGCAGAGAGTGGAGTGTATATCTTTTTTATTTTGCCCAGACATACAATTATTTACTTGTGCCATTCCTCCATGTTTAGCGATTCAGTGCCATCATCCAGAGGTACCAAAGAATGGGTCAATGCAATGCTCTAGCAATGAAGGAAGCCTACTATACATGTCTTCATGTATTTTCACCTGTAATGAAGGATTTAACTTGGTGGGATCTCCTAAAACATTGTGTAAAGCTCCTGATCAGTGGACAAAAGAACCTCCAAAATGTGAAGGTAGGAATTTGCCCTAATGCTATACACTTCCAAAATCTAAATTATATATCCAGGTTAAGTAACATATACCCGTGTCATATTAAGAAAAATAACTGTAATTGGTCCAGTTATTGGTCCAGGTGAAAAACTGAAACTGAAGTGTAAGTAAAACTGGTAAAAAGGTGTTTTTAGTTTTGGATGGAGTAGGGTAATTGTGGATCCCCTGCCAGGCTTTTATCATTTTTTTGTCTCCCCCCTATAAGAAAACCCACCCTCTGTATTTGTTCCAGGTGGCTGTTAGAACTGGGGCAGAAAGTGAGGGGAAGTTCAAAATTCTGAGTTCTAAAAAGAACAAGAATAGAGGGGAAATCTTCCAAAGGGGACCCTTGTTCTGTTCATAACTGTCAAAGAAAGTATTTCCCTTATTTTGGAGAGATTCACTTTTACTTCCTGTTGTGTCTTTGGGACATGAAGTGAATTTAATTTCCTTCAATAGGGTTGGAAAAAAACTGACAGCAGTTTCAACCATTCCCTACTTATTCAAACTAAAAAAGGTTTGGGTTTTAGATAAACAGTACTTTAGATATGCCTTTGTGCACAGACTCATATTAAGGAAATATCAATGGTTCATGGTTTTTGTGATGACATTTACATTTATTTTGATCAGCTATCCAATGCAAGATCCCAGAAGAGCCACAGAATGGAACCATGAGTTGCACTGACTCTGGAGAAATGCTTCCACAAAATTCAGTCTGTAATTTCAGTTGTACAGAGGGGTTCACACTGACAGGATCCTCCACAATACTTTGTGCTCCACCAGGTCATTGGACAGGAGGAGTCCCAAAATGTGAAGGTAAACAAGATTGTTGTTAGACTATAGTACATCAGTATAAAATGAAATCTGAGGCTTATCATATTAAAATGATACACATTAGATTACAACAATAAATGATGATTATTATTATTATACAGGATTTATATGGCGCCAACAGTTTGTGCAGCGCTTTACAATATAAATACAATAAATTAAATAATAAATAATCATCATACATTAGATTAAATAAATACAATAAAATATTAGATTTATCCTGTTAAAATGGTACACATTTTCTAATTACAGTATGTCTATTTTTTAGCTGTGCAGTGTCCTTCTTTGGTGGCCCCTACAAATGGCCAGGTAGAATGCCACAATGGATCACACTATAACTCCAAATGCACATTTTCCTGTGCAGAAGGCTTTCAGGTGGTTGGATCATCAAATCTCCAATGTCTGCTTTCTGGAGAGTGGACATCTTCAGTACCTATATGTCAAGGTAAAATGATTGCTAGAACTGTAAATAGTGCCATTAGAACAAACATTATATATTGTATAATATAGAATGTCCTATGAATTAATTGTTTAAAGGCCAAGTCAAGGGCAAACCTTTTCTTTTAGTTTTGAATAGAGCATGTACAGTAAATATTAAAACTTTTGTCATTTTTGTTGATGAATATGTCCCTAATTGGATTGATATCCTCACTTGAACAGACTGAGGACGTGTTAAACATTTCTTGGTTTTACTGATGAATGTGTCCCTATTGGGTAGATATCTCCCACTTTCTGTGTGATCTTTGGGACAGGACAAAATAATAAATATCCCCAACATTGATACACAAATACTTGAGAGAGTTTATAACAATTCCCCATGCTCCCCAAAACTAAAATAACTTTTTTTTGGTTGCAGCTGGGCTTTAACATGAAAATTATATCTTTTAATTGCACCTAATACAATTGTTTGTATTTTGTCATTTGCACATCACATGTAATTCAAGAGCTACAAGATACAGTAGTAAGCATTAAGTGACTGATGGCTCCTATTTTTATATTTGTATTTAAGGCGCTGTACTAGTTAGCAGGTATCTGCTGATTTTTACATTGCAGCCATTAGCTTTTACACTACTATAGGATAAGGTCTGATTCAAATGGCCTAATGCTTCATTACTACTGTTTTCCTGAATACTGTGGAAGTAATACCATTATCATGCATTACTGTGCAGTAAAAACTATTACATCTAACAATTAGGCTACAGCATTTCACCAGTCAGACTATGTGGAGAGTATGTTTAAAAAAAGTTATTAGAAAAGTAGAATAATTGGAAAATAAGAAAACAAGGCCCACCTTCACTATACCACGCACCTTGCACATTAACTCTTTCGAACTGGTAAAGAGAAGATTGGCCACAAGTGGGAAAAATGTTAACACTGCCCCCTGTCTGCAAATGTGAGAAAGAGCTGCATATGTCATTAAAAGAAAATGTTTAAAGTCTCTCTTTTAAAATATAAAGCGAGGTGCCACTGCAGCGTCCCCTTACTAAAATGTTAGAGTGGGTTTAGGGAAGTGTGAATATGTTTATTTATAGTCTTAGTGTCTTTTTTTATCACTGTACAGTATGGATTTATAAAACCCTTTCATGGCAGCAGGAAGTTACTGCACTGCTACCTTCTGCACTTTATTAAAAATGGATTAAAATGCTAACATTTTGTGGGTTTACCTTTGCATTTCTAATTTTCAGCTGTGCAATGTGCACCTCTGGTTGCTCCTGAAAATGGAGAGATAACATGCCAAGAAGGTTACAGATACAAATCCCAGTGCTCTTTTACCTGCCAGAAAGGTTTCACATTGATTGGAGCATCTGATCTCAGTTGTTTATCATCTGGAAAATGGACATCAGCTGTCCCTAAATGTGAAGGTAATTGCCAAACTATGATATACATCATCATGTTGTTGTCCTAAATTCCTGTACATATTGGTGTGGGGCATACACTAGAGGGTGTTGCGACCTAGTGCATGATTCATAGGTCTTATATGGGGTAGGTTGAGGATAGGGACATCAAGCAGCACATCCTTTTAGAAGGGTTAACAATATGTCATGGCCATACTGAGGCTGGAGAGTTCTCCTTGAAGTTGGCAACAACAACCTACTGCATGATAGAAATAGATAGCTAGAATAGAAAACTAGACAGCAAAGGAGATTTATTAATAAAAACAAATATATATTTATATTTACCGGTATATACACTGCAAGAGAAAGGATGCTTTTGGATATATGCTTGATGGGAAAAAAAGATATGTGTAGGCTTTAATAGTTTGCAATCTGCAGCTCATAGGGATAACAACATACCGGTACTCTCTTTTCCAAACCAAATAATAGCTTTAGGAAGTACGTAGAATTTGACCACAACACAAAGTAACATATTTGAAGCCATACTAACACCTTTATGGTATAATGAAGGCTGTCCTGGAATTAGACAGGGGGGCTAATTTACTAAATTAGTAAGAAGCTGTTAACCTAATGATTTGAATGTTGGTAAATAAGGTAAACCTCTGCTCACCTTGAATACCCAATGATGTGCAAGGTAATTACCAAAAACATGACTTTTGCTGGTACCTGATTTTCCAAAGTAAACATTCACTTTACTAAGTAAACAGCCTCGACTCCTTTAGTGGAGGTTGTTGCTCAGCAACTCCTGAACTACTCAGACATGACAGACTTAGGGATCACTTAAACGTCCAAAAACCCTAACATGTAATCTGTATTATCCTTTACATTACACTTGGTTTATAAATAATGTCCTTTCTTTTTACTTTAACAGCTTTAAAATGTACAGCTCTTATAGCTCCATCAATGGGGGATATGAATTGCACTCACCTCTTAGGAGAATTTGAGTATGGATCCGTGTGCACATTTGACTGTGGGTATGATCTGTCACTAAATGGAACTAGAACTGTTGAATGTGACAGTAGTGGAAGATGGAGTACAGAGCCTCCAACATGTGAAGGTATAATATAACTATATAACAAAAAACAATTATTATTTTTAAAATTTGTCCTTTAAGCCTGATTTGTTTTGTTTAATCTTGTTCAATCTTATGCTTTTTTTTTTGCAGTAGTAAAAAGGCTGAACATTCCCCCAACATACTTCACAGTTGGAGCTGTTTCAGCAGGTGCTTCTCTCATGTCAGCAGCTGGCCTTCTTATATGGCTTATAAAACGAATCCGTAAAACAGGTAAGAGGATGGAGTATTTTTTGTAAGCATGCATCTAAAAAAATCAATAAAGTGGTACAATTTGTGTATTTAGTAGGAAACAAAATATAAATAGTACAGTAGCTCACATTTAATGATCTGATATAGGAAGCTAAACTTTAATTTATATTGGTGTTCTTTGTACACCATCATTGCTCATAGTACTTCATAATTAGTCTTGAAAGGAGTATAAGGTTTTTTGGGTAGTGATTCTATTTTGTAATTAGTAACATTTTGTTTTCTTTATCTCCACAGCAAAAAAATTTACCCCCTCAAGGTAAGCTAACATCTTCTATGCTGAATTGACTTTGAATGTATTATGTTGTTATATAAAGATTTTTTACTTACATACTCATTTATTTACAGTAGTTATCAACATCTTGAAGCAACGGGTATTTATCAAAATACTAGTGACAGCGTTGGTATCGTATAGAATACGGTAAGGAAAATAAAGTAATTACATATTTATATTAAAATAGATATGAATTTAATATTAAATAACAGAGAAAAAAATAATTTTTTCAAGATCAGTTGTAATTGTTGATTGTTTGCCTGTCTGGAGTTAATATAAAAAACAAAAGAAAAAAAAAATTTTTTCAAGATCAGTTGTAATTGGCATTGGCACAGATGTGCAAGTTTTTAGGCCCCAAAAGTTTACTTTTTATATATTACAGCATAGATGTTTGTCTGCAGGGGGGAACATACTGTTTGAATGATAGGGTTATGATTTACCTACAGTTAAGGACTAGGTTCAGAATAGGGCTAAACTGAGATTCAGGGTTTAGAGTCCCCTGCGTTTTGGGTGTTCTGCAAAAAAGTAAGTATATGTGCAGGCACAGGGAAGTGCCTTGTTTATCCCCCATCTAGCTTACAATGTTAGACAAGCCCATTAGGTACACTTTAGGCTATTAGTGTTTCGGGTCTGCTAAATATGTTTGTCGGGGTATAAAAATAAGTGCCAAAGTATCACATTTAGTAAGTGTCAGTAAGGAAACCTATTAGTGATAAAAATGTAACTGTTACTCATGGTAGAAAACTGAATGCTGAAATCCTCCTTTCAAAAATAACCATTACAATGAATTAACATAAACTGAACTATATTGTTCTCATTTAGTTTATTCTTAAAATGTTTTTTTTACATTTTTTGTCTATAATAAAATATGAATTACTGGGTGATTGCACTGTATTTAAATGTGTACTTCTGCTTACTACATTGGCTGTCTTCAGGTCCTGACAAAACTTACCTTCACTCTCTTTCGAGTCATAATTGAATAATTTCTCACTAAATTCATTGGGGAAATAAATGACTAAGCATAGCAGATGTAACCTTATATTGTAGGGCAGGGAACATACAGTATATATAATATAATCTTGAGCAGTGATTTTATTCTGTACATTTGCTTCAAATAATACTGCCTTTTGTGGGTGGGTTCGGAATAAACATTTTGTAAAAAATAATAATAATAATTTAATTTTTTTAAGATGAATAACAATATTTTTATTTTTTTATTTTTATAGGTTTACAGAATTGTTAAAATATAGAAATGTGTAAATTTCCAGACCCATCATAACACTGATGATACAAATATAGATGGAATGGTACTACTGGATTTTACAAGTCCGCTTTCATCCACACATCATCCTGCAAATGTTCACATCCAAACAGACAAATATAAACTTTCCATTACTGAAGTAGCATTTCTAAAATGGAGAAGTTGTTTTTTGCACTTATATGAATGTACAATGGAACTGATTTCCTAAGGAGTAGAACATGTACATTTTTAATCCCTTCTCAAAGTGATTGTTCACTTAGCACTAACATTCACCTTAGCTTAGCTTAGGTGAATAGTGTAAAGCTACATCCACTTTAAATACTCCTGTGCCATAGAAGATAAAAAGTCAACATTTCAGTAACTGTATTAGTAATGTTTAATAAAAACAGTACTATAGCTTCTGGCAAGTGACTTTGCCTAGGCTGAGATGATGGCATTAGTCTGCTGCAGGGAGGAAGCGTTTATTTAGTCTCCTCTCTCTTATTGATTAGACTGCAACATTGTAACTTTGTAGTCCCAATGTGAAAGGCTACAGCACAGGCTGATATGTGTCTGAGATTTGTGAACACAGCCACCAGGATTTACAGGATTATGTAATCTCTGAGCCAGAATCTCAGTCTAGGAAGTATATGCTGACCTTTGATAGTATCTAGACAAAGATGATATTATCCCTCCCATGAGAGAAGCAGATACAAACATTCTCAGGGAGAGAACTGTAATCTCTGTGAGAGATAATAAAATACCCGTAAGTGTTATTCTTATACATTACTTAGCATGTATGCACTTAAAATGAAAAACAAAAATCTAATGCTCGGTCCTCTTTAAAAGAAAAAGATTGGATGAATAAAATAAGTGAGCACACTCATTCACTAACCTAAGTGAACTTTCACTTTGCAAATGAAAATTCTCTACTCCTTCACTTATTTATAATGACAAGTCCGTTCTGCTTTTAGTATTTTGCATTTTCCTTCTATGCTGTGCTATGTCATTTGAAGTGATATGAGCAATATTTTTACATACAACAATAATTTAGTGGGAATATTCATAAAAAGTTAATTTTAGATGAAGAATGCCTGTAGTGGAAAATAGGAAAAGCTCAAAAGCAGACTAACAGTGTACCTGTTTATAACAGTTAAAAAAAGTTGTGTCATCCCTGTGGGATAATATACATTTGGAATTGTAATATTGTGTATAATTTATTTATTGGACTAGGGTCTAGATATGTAGTTTGTGTAAACCTGCATCTGAAAATGCTAGTTGTGTGGCTGTTTTGCTGATTGGCTGGGTTCAGTACTTTTTGCCCTCATTCACACCTGAACGTTTTGTAGCGCGTTCTACGCTCGACGAACGCTCTACAAAACGCTCAAACATCTAAATCCCATTGTATTCAATGGGTCTGGTTCACACCTTGACGTATTTCAGCCCGTCCCTAACGCGCTACAAAACGGCCCACGCCTGAAAAGGTACATGTACTACTTTGGGCCGTTCTTGTTGCGCGTTCCCATTGGGATACAGCCAAGTAGCCCTCGGAAACGCGCGTTTGTCGCGCTATTTTTTTACCGCGAATCGCGGTAAAAAAAACGTGCGACAGACGCGCATATGCAATACGCCTAGGTGTGAACCAGGGCTTTGAGTCAACAACCAGGAACAAATATGCAGAATAGGAAGGCCAAAGAGAAGTAATTTGTCCATATAAAATATTTTCCAAGTAACTAAAGGTTCATTTAAAATTTTGAATGGAAAAATTAAAAAAAAAAAAGCAGTCTTCAACAATTAAATTACTTACAATAGCACACAAACTTTGGAATACCAATATGTTTAACTCACATTTTATGGAATTTCACGGGAGAAATGTAACTGGTAATGCTGGTAAAAGTGCATGACCGTACTAACATTCACATAATGTAATACTGATATTGTTTGGTTCATGTAAACTTACATAGACATGCTGTCTGGAGGAGACATGAATGAAGACTGAAATATAATCCATTAGAAATAATTCCCTTTTGTTTTGTAATATTTATTGCTGGTCAATAAATAGTATTTTAAGTAAAGCCCTCTCAGTGTGGTGAGGCCGGTATAATCAGGGCCAGATTTACTCTCCCTGCTGCCCCAAGGCCCGGTTTTTTGAAAAGTGTTATTTTGTAAAAACAAATTCATATTAATAAAATAATTCAGAGTAAAAACTGTTTTAAATGTGAATTTTTCTGTCTAAGATTTATGAAATGTGAAAGCCCTAAATGAAAATTGAAGTTATTTTTTGCAGTGGACCGATTAGCGTCAGATGTTCTGCATCCTGTAAAATTTGCATGTTTTGGAAGCAATAGACCACTGACCTCTTGTGTTTTTTTTCCACCTCCACTTATGTCGGTGGTCTCTACTAGTGATGTGCCGGACAGGATCGAGTTCAGTTCGAATTCGAACTTTAGAACATCCAAAAAGTTTGAACTCGAACTTAATGCAAGTCAATGGGGGTAGAACTTTCAGAAACAATTGTCCCCTTTACGAGGGCTATACGCAAGTTATTGGCCATACAAAAGGCATGGGTGTCCGAATACTGCACTAGGGGACAGGAATCAATGAGAAAAAAAAAACGTTTTTAACCACTTGAAGACCAGGGTGTTAAACCGCCTTCCTGGCCAGACCATTTTTCAGTATTTAGCGCTGCAGTACTTTGGCTGATGTTTATTCCGTCTGAAATTCATTTTATACCATTTTTTAGGGATATATAGAGCTTTCTTTTGGTGATATTTAATCACCACTGGGGTTTTTATTTTTTACTATATAACATAAAAAGTAACCTAATTTTTTTTTAAAAACAAGTTTCCCTATGAAATGTTATGAAATATTTATTATCACCCCAATTTTTTGGTAAAATATAAAAGACAGGGTCACGTCGGGTAACTAGACACCAAACATGTCAAGCCCTAAAATTGCGGGTGCCAGCGAAATCGCAGAAAACGACCACACCCAAAATTGGCCATAGGCGACGATTTAAAAGCTTTTACCGCTCATCAGTTTAGTGTTATCAGGGATTAATGGCCCTAAAATTAGTGCTCTCACTCCAACGTTTGCAGCGATATGTAACATGTGCGGCACAATAGGTGGAATCATCGTTTTCGCACGTTGGCGCACCCGACGCATGTTTTCGTGTGTAGGTGGGGGGGCGGGGGACTTAAAAAAAATGGTGTTATTTAATATTTTTTTTTAAGCTTTAATTTTTTTTAGGGCTGTGCAAATTAACCATTAATTTCTCGATTAATCTTTAATCTTTTTGATCGTAAGCGGCGGCCATATTGAGTGGGGCACGTGAGATTAAAAACGTGCTGAATTAGTGTGATCCTAGTTCATTTTATTACTTCATTGCTGTGCTGTATGTGTATAGGCCAATGTAGTTGGATCTGTATGTGCGTTATAATTATTCAAAATTAAGCGATTAAAAAAATTTCGATTAATCGAACATGAACATTTTAATCAGTAACAGCCCTAATTTTTTTTCAACGTTATTTTTTTTTAAACTTAAAGGGTTTCTAAACCCTCAGCTTTTTTTGCATATATCTACTGCTAGCAAAAAACAAAAAACAAAAAACATACCTGTGTGTTCCCTGCGCGCTCCCTTTCGAAAATGTGAAACTGCACGGGCGGCCACAAAGCATCTTGGGGCGCGCATGCGCAGTTCACATTTCCGGCTGGGACGCGAGGAAAGACACAAGGTGAGTCAATGGACGCGTGCACCCGCATGTAAACACCGTGGGAGAGTACGTGCCAGCAAGCTCAGAGGAGTCAGCGCTGGATCGAAGATTCGCCGCAGCCCTGGAGAGATGGCTGAAAACTACAAGAAAGAAGAAGATGATCGGATTAAAAGACATAATTTAAGGTAAGTTAATGTTGGGGTGAGGGAAAACATTTTTTTGCCTTTAATGTCAACTTGATTGATATCACATAGGGGGCTAAGAAATCCAATAGCCAATTCACATAGTGGGGCGGGCGTTTTCGCCGGTTTTTAAGCCGTTTTGTGGCCGCGGGTGCCGGAGCGCGGTCTCCCTGCTTCCTCTCACATGGGCGCCGGAACCGGAAGTGAATCCATCGATTTTAATGCAATTTGAAAAAGTTTTCCAGCCTGACCGATCAAGGAAATTCAGCCAGTTGTACAGTAATTGTGGTCGTTCACTTTTGATCAACTGCCAGATTATCGTACGAAAACCCAATCGGGTTTGATTTCCGAACGATAATCGCAAGGTGTATGGGCACCTTAAAGAAACTGATATCAAAAGAAGACAGTTGAGAATTTCACAACTCTGGCTACAGGAAGTACAATTTAAGCTATTACACCAAGGAGCTGTAACTAACATTATATAGTGCAGAAAAGCAAAATCATTTTGCAGTTCAGGTTTCATATAGGAGTGTACTAGCTGCAAAAGCATGATGGTAAGTACACGTTTTTCAAAATAATGAGCCATTTCTTGTAGGGATGCACCGATGCCATTTTTTCCAGACTGAGTACGAGTAATGATCATTTTCCTCAAGTACTTGCCGATACCAATTACCGATACATTTTTTTTTTTGTGTGTCATGGCAGTTTTTCCAAAACAATACAGACTACTGATTTTAGGACCGTGGTGAAGTGCCAGGGCACAGTCATAGCTGCAAATGCTGTGCCCCTGGTAGTTCTGCCACTGACTCCAAGCTGTAGAGGGACTACAAATCTCGGCAAAATATTATACAGCAATGTAGAATAGCACTGGCTATAGAGGACTACAAATTCCACCAATACTTAATACAGCAATGCAGAATAGCACCAGCTATAGAGGACTACAAATACCAGCAATACATTATGCAGCAGGAATAGTGAATTCAAATTTTCATCAAGCCGAGGTCCGAATCGAGGTCCGAACAGCCACTCAGTCCATTTCTGCACCAGGTCCGCCATTTAGGCTACATTCACACCAGTACCTGCACTGCAAAGCACAGCTGCTGTTTCCCAAGACACAATTCTGATGAATCTGTCCCGACTCATCGCACTTTTTTTTTAGAACTTTATTGAAATGTCATAAGTGACATTTTATTAAGTTCTATGGGCATTAAGTTCAGGGGGCATCCATAAGGGTGCCCCCTTTAATTTCTTGTCCCCATCAGAGTGCCCCTTTACATTGCTTGTGCCCATCAGCGTGCCCCCTTACTTTGTTTGTCCCCATCAGAGTGCCCCTTTACATTGCTTGTGCCTATCAGCGTGCCCCGTTACATTGCTTGTCCCCATCAGAGTGCCCCTTTATGTTTGCATTTAATCTAAGGGGGTACACTAAAAGGGGAAACTAATGTAAGTGGGCACTCTGGTGGGGCAACTAATAATTTTTTCTCGCCATCAGAGTGCCCTCTTACAGTGGCTGTCCCCATCAGTGTGTGGGCTTACATTAACTGTGAAAGTAAGGGGACACTCTGATGGGGGCAACCAAAGTATTGGGGGCACTCCAATGGGGGCAAATAATAATTAGTTGTCCCCATCAGAGTGCCCTCTTACACTGGTTGTCCCCATTGGAGTCTCCCCTTACATTGGTTGTCCCCATCGGAGTCTCACCTTACACTCATTGTTCCTATCAGATTGCCCCCTTACACTGGTTGTCACCATCGCAGTGCCCCCTTACACTGGCTGTCCCCTTCGCAGTGCACCCTTACACTGGTTATCCCCATCGGCATCTCCCCTAACACTGGTTGCCCCCATCAGAGTCTCCCCTTACGCTGGTTGTCCACATCGGATCAGTGTGCCTTCTTACACTGGCTGCCCCATCAGAGTGCCTCCTTACACTGGCTGTCCCCATTTGAGTTTCCCCTTACACTGGTTGTCCCAATCGGAGTAACTCCTTACACTGTTTGTCCCCATCAGAGTGCCCCCTTACACTGGTTGTCCCCATCAGAGTGCCCCCTTACACTGGATGTCCCCATCGGAGGGCCCCTTACATTGGTTGTCCCATCAGAGTGTCCTTTACATTGGTTGTCCCCATCAGAGTGCCCTTTACATTGGTTGTCTCCATCAGAGTGCTCCCCTTAGATTAGGTATCCCCATCAGAGTGCTCCCCTTACACTAGGTATCCCCATCAGAGTGCTCCCCTTACACTAGGTATCCCCATCAGAGTGCTCCCCTTACACTATTGGCTTCCAGCACCTCTTCTTCCAGGATGGAAATTCGTTGTTCCGCCTCTTTAAGAGATCGGGCCTGCTGGGACACCTCTGCCTGTATGTGTGAGAGGCCCTGCTGTATAGCAGCTTCCACTACAGCTGTGATGGTGGGCTTGAGCAGATTAGCCACAGCCAGGGCTATTCGCTCATATGCTGCCTCATCCAGGGTCAGCTCCTGGGTGGGGGAGGGTGAAGAGGCCTGCTGTTCGTCCGTGCTGCCAGCCGGCGCCATCTTGGATCCCCTGGCTGCTATCGGGTCACAGCTCCCTCGGGGGACCGATTGCGACCGGGACTTTCCCCCCGCCAGAAAACGGTCCATGGCCAGTCGGGCTGCTCCCCGGTTCAGGAGGTGAGTGGGGCGGGCGTTTTCGCCGGTTTTTAAGCCGTTTTGTGGCCGCGGGTGCCGGAGCGCGGTCTCCCTGCTTCCTCTCACATGGGCGCCGGAACCGGAAGTGAATCCATCGATTTTAATGCAATTTGAAAAAGTTTTCCAGCCTGACCGATCAAGGAAATTCAGCCAGTTGTTCAGTAATTGTGGTCGTTCACTTTTGATCAACTGCCAGATTATCGTACGAAAACCCAATCGGGTTTGATTTCCGAACGATAATCGCAAGGTGTATGGGCACCTTAAAGAAACTGATATCAAAAGAAGACAGTTGAGAATTTCACAACTCTGGCTACAGGAAGTACAATTTAAGCTATTACACCAAGGAGCTGTAACTAACATTATATAGTGCAGAAAAGCAAAATCATTTTGCAGTTCAGGTTTCATATAGGAGTGTACTAGCTGCAAAAGCATGATGGTAAGTACACGTTTTTCAAAATAATGAGCCATTTCTTGTAGGGATGCACCGATGCCATTTTTTCCAGACTGAGTACGAGTAATGATCATTTTCCTCAAGTACTTGCCGATACCAATTACCGATACATTTTTTTTTTTGTGTGTCATGGCAGTTTTTCCAAAACAATACAGACTACTGATTTTAGGACCGTGGTGAAGTGCCAGGGCACAGTCATAGCTGCAAATGCTGTGCCCCTGGTAGTTCTGCCACTGACTCCAAGCTGTAGAGGGACTACAAATCTCGGCAAAATATTATACAGCAATGTAGAATAGCACTGGCTATAGAGGACTACAAATTCCACCAATACTTAATACAGCAATGCAGAATAGCACCAGCTATAGAGGACTACAAATACCAGCAATACATTATGCAGCAGGAATAGTGAATTCAAATTTTCATCGAGCCGAGGTCCGAATCGAGGTCCGAACAGCCACTCAGTCCATTTCTGCACCAGGTCCGCCATTTAGGCTACATTCACACCAGTACCTGCACTGCAAAGCACAGCTGCTGTTTCCCAAGACACAATTCTGATGAATCTGTCCCGACTCATCGCACTTTTTTTTTAGAACTTTATTGAAATGTCATAAGTGACATTTTATTAAGTTCTATGGGCATTAAGTTCAGGGGGCATCCATAAGGGTGCCCCCTTTAATTTCTTGTCCCCATCAGAGTGCCCCTTTACATTGCTTGTGCCCATCAGCGTGCCCCCTTACTTTGTTTGTCCCCATCAGAGTGCCCCTTTACATTGCTTGTGCCTATCAGCGTGCCCCGTTACATTGCTTGTCCCCATCAGAGTGCCCCTTTATGTTTGCATTTAATCTAAGGGGGTACACTAAAAGGGGAAACTAATGTAAGTGGGCACTCTGGTGGGGCAACTAATAATTTTTTCTCGCCATCAGAGTGCCCTCTTACAGTGGCTGTCCCCATCAGTGTGTGGGCTTACATTAACTGTGAAAGTAAGGGGACACTCTGATGGGGGCAACCAAAGTATTGGGGGCACTCCAATGGGGGCAAATAATAATTAGTTGTCCCCATCAGAGTGCCCTCTTACACTGGTTGTCCCCATTGGAGTCTCCCCTTACATTGGTTGTCCCCATCGGAGTCTCACCTTACACTCATTGTTCCTATCAGATTGCCCCCTTACACTGGTTGTCACCATCGCAGTGCCCCCTTACACTGGCTGTCCCCTTCGCAGTGCACCCTTACACTGGTTATCCCCATCGGCATCTCCCCTAACACTGGTTGCCCCCATCAGAGTCTCCCCTTACGCTGGTTGTCCACATCGGATCAGTGTGCCTTCTTACACTGGCTGCCCCATCAGAGTGCCTCCTTACACTGGCTGTCCCCATTTGAGTTTCCCCTTACACTGGTTGTCCCAATCGGAGTAACTCCTTACACTGTTTGTCCCCATCAGAGTGCCCCCTTACACTGGTTGTCCCCATCAGAGTGCCCCCTTACACTGGATGTCCCCATCGGAGGGCCCCTTACATTGGTTGTCCCATCAGAGTGTCCTTTACATTGGTTGTCCCCATCAGAGTGCCCTTTACATTGGTTGTCTCCATCAGAGTGCTCCCCTTAGATTAGGTATCCCCATCAGAGTGCTCCCCTTACACTAGGTATCCCCATCAGAGTGCTCCCCTTACACTAGGTATCCCCATCAGAGTGCTCCCCTTACACTAGGTATCCCCATCAGAGTGCTCCCCTTACACTAGGTATCCCCATCAGAGTGCTCCCCTTACACTAGGTATCCCCATCAGAGTGCTCCCCTTACACTAGGTATCCCCATCAGAGTGCTCCCATTACACTAGGTATCCCCATCAGAGTGCTCCCCTTACACTAGGTATCCCCATCAGAGTGCTCCCCTTACACTAGGTATCCCCATCAGAGTGCTCCCCTTACACTAGGTATCCCCATCAGAGTGCTCCCCTTACACTAGGTATCCCCATCAGAGTGCTCCCCTTACACTAGGTATCCCCATCAGAGTGCTCCCCTTACACTAGGTATCCCCATCAGAGTGCTCCCCTTACATTAGGTATCCCCATCAGAGTGCTCCCCTTACACTAGGTATCCCCATCAGAGTGTCCCCTTACATTAGGTGTCCCCATCAGAGTGCCCCCTTACATGATGTGTCCCTTGAGCCA
Organism: Nanorana parkeri; assembly: GCF_000935625.1. Classification (NCBI taxonomy): domain Eukaryota; kingdom Metazoa; phylum Chordata; class Amphibia; order Anura; family Dicroglossidae; genus Nanorana; species Nanorana parkeri. The sequence continues at coordinate 130,889 of NW_017308356.1, read as the reverse complement.
GGAGGTGGAGCTGGGAGGAGGCGGGGCGGAGCTGGGAGGAGCCAAGGGGACAGGAGGCGGAGAGGGCTATGGGCGGCTGAAGAGGACGGAAGACACTGTTCAGTTCTCTTCAGTGCTCAGCGGGAGACTGGCTGTCATTGGCGACTGCGGTCTGGACGGACCAGCCGCTTGGTCCGTACCAGGACCGCAGTCTGCCATTTGATGGCCCTATACAGCAATGCAGAATAATATCACCAGCTAAAGAGGACTACAAATCCCAGCAATACATTATACAGCAATGTGCAATGGCAATCGGCTTTAGAGGACTACAAATCCCAGTAATGTATTATACATTAACTACTTGCCGTCCGCCCATTGTAAATACATGGGTGGACGGCGGACTCTTCTCAGCGGGTGGACGAACATGTGATTTTTTTTTCGCGCGCCCACTAGCAGAATCAAAAACCGGTACCGGCTGTTACATACAAGCGTTCGGCTGGCTCTACAGCCAGCTGATCGCTTGTATGATCTTTAAAAAGTGTGCTACCCTCTGCTGCCATGCCCCCCCCTCATCTATCATGCTCCCCCCTCCAATGCCACTGCTGGTTATCCCGGGCTCCGTGTCCCCCCGCAGGCCCGGGTCTGGCACAGCGGCTACTGGCAGTGAGAACAAAGGAGAGATTAGCATTCTCCCACTGCTGATCGCACCTCCTCTCTCTCTAAAGGCGGAAGTGATGTGTATTACATCACTTCCGCCTTTAGCTGTCATTTCTCTGGCTGCTATAGCCAGAGAAGAAGCTGGTGAAGCAGATTTTTGCTTTATCAGCTTCTTTGGGGGGCCCAAGGTGACATTAGGTGTCTTAGAGACCCCTGAAGTCACCATAAAGAGGACCAGTCACTGTATATTAGCTATAACATAGGGGGCTTGTTAGTTCCTATGTGATAGCAATCAAGTTAAATGTAAAACATTTTCAAAAAAAGTAATAAAAAAAAAGTCTCATATTAAGAAAAAATTAAAAACACCCCAAAAAATGGAAGTCCTCCGCCCCCGCATGCACGCACATATAAATGTAAATACGCGTTGGTGCGCCTATGTGCCAAAACAACAATTACACCACGCATGTTACATATCGCTGCGAATGTGGGAGTATCAGTCTAATGCCATTAATCACTGATAACATGAAACGAATGAGCGGTAAAAGCTTTTAAATATCAGGGGGCTGTGCGGGGTCTAAGGAGGCTGTGCGGGGTCTCACCAGGGGTCCCAGTTGGGCTCGTAGGTGGGTGCAGGGTTTCAGGAAGGAGGAGGAGATTTGTGGCTGGCGCTGTGAACAGGCACCACAGTTGACAGGAAGGCTGCTTTGCCGCGGGGCCTGTTTACAGCACCAGCTTCAGTTAAAAAATTTAAGGAGGTTAGTAACGGGCATTTTCCTAAGTATGCATTTACATTGCACAAATGACATTAAAAAGGTAAACTTTTCTAGCAAAATGATAGAAAATATAAGAAAATTACATTAAAAAACTAATTTTACACTCATTGTACATTCAAGTACAATTTATGCAAAATACAGTATACATTAATCCTGTCAGGAATCCTATGTCCTTGTCACTTCCTGGAATTTGAAATCTCAAACAATGTTGTCAGCCTTCCCATTTCTCTTTGGCGAACTACAGAACCCCTTCCCCCATGTTATGAAGGGGAGCAGAGGGGTAAGTGTTCTGTAGTCCTAACGCACTTCCAGTGATATTCTGTTTAAACCATCTGTACAAGCAGAACTTGGGCCACAGCCTAGTTAAATACCACTGGCCAGTAGGTTTAAAGGGTTATTAAACCCTCCATTTTTTTCATATATCTACTGCTAGCAAGCAGTGGATATATGCAAAAAGTGTAAAAAAAACAAACAAACAAACCACGGAATGCGAGTCCAGTGACACGCTGAACCGGAAGCGGAAGCAGCAGCAGTTGCAGAGCGGAGCGTGTGGGTGACGGGCGTACGGCATGCTGGGTGCCGGCACGCCTGGGACCGGACCTGGGACTGGAGCTGAGGGATCGGAGTCCGGAGGACGGGAAGCCAGACGGGGGAAGCCGGTGCCGAGGACGGACAAGAGGACGGACGGACTGGAGGGGGAGCGAAGAGGAAGCGGAGAGAGAGAGGGAGACGCACACAAGAGCTAAGCCGAGCCGGGACCCGCGGGCCAGGACAGCTGGAGAGAGAGTGACCGAGTGAGGGATCGAGAGGATCGTGCGGCCAGCTGGAAAGAGAGTGATCGAGTGAGGGAGCGAGAGGATTGTGCGGACGGGACCTGACCTGGACAGAGGAGAGAACTGGAGGAACGGAGCAGAGGGACTGCAAGATCAGGGCGTATGAAAGAGAGGGGGGGGGTTTCTGTAACACGATAGTGTAATTTAACCCCAGGGCAGTAGTGTAACTTAACCCCAGGGCGGTAGTGTAACTTAACCCCAGGGCGGTAGTGTAACTTAACCCCAGGGCGGTAGTTTAATTTAAACCCCAGGGCGGTAGTTTGGCGGTCTTGTAAATTAACCCCAGGGCAGTAGTGTAATTTAATCCCCAGGGCGGTAGTGTAATTTAATCCCCAGGGCGGTAGTGTAATTTAATCCCCAGGGCGGTAGTGTAATTTAACCCCAGGGAGGTAGTGTAATTTAAACCCAGGGCGGTCTTGTAAATTAACCCCAGGGCAGTAGTGTAAGTTAACCCCATGGCGGTAGTGTAATTTAATCCCCAGGGCAGTAGTTTAATTTGAACCCCAGGGCGGTAGTTTAATTTAAACCCCAGGGCGGTAGTGTAATTCAATCCCCAGGGCGGTAGTTTAATTTGAACCCCAGGGCGGTAGTGTAAGTCTAGTCTTGTAAATTAACCCCAGGGCAGTAGTGTAAATTAACCCCAGGGCAGTAGTGTAATTTAATCCCCAGGGCGGTAGTGTAGATTTAACCCCAGGGCGGTAGTTTAATTTAAACCCCAGGGCGGTAGTTTAATTTAAACCCCAGGGCGGTAGTGTAATTTAAACCCCAGGGCGGTAGTGTAATATAAACCCCAGGGCGGTAGTGTAATTTAAACCCCAGGGCGGTAGTGTAATTTAATCCCCAGGGCGGTAGTTTACATTAAAACCCAGGGCGGTAGTGTAATTTTACCGCAGGGCGGTAGTGTAATTTAAACCCCGGGGCGGTAGTGTATTTTGAACCCCGGGGCGGTAGTGTAATTTGATCCCCAGGGTGGTAGTGTAATTTAAACCCCAGGGCGGTAGTGTAATTTAACCCCAGGGCGGTAGTGTAATTTAACCCAAGGGCGGTAGTGTAATTCAACCCCGGGCCTGTAGTATAATTTCACCCCAGGGCTGTAGTGTAATTTAACCCCAGGGTTGTAGTATAATTTAACCCCAGGGCTGTATTGTGAATTCATTAATACCAGGGCAGGAGTATAACTGAATTTAATCACAGGGTAAAGTTTAAATTTAATTTTCAGTCTAATTGTAAAATAAAAAATAAAAAAGGGGGAATAATGTCTTCCATACATTGTCGTGCGCAATGTATGCCTTTCTTGAACATGCGTTCGAGGGAGAATACATTTGCGCTAGATGTGAGCGAGTTGTTTGTTTGGAAACGCAGATTCTGGATCTAAACAGCAAACTGGCAACACTAAGGAGCATAACCAACATGGAAAGGAGTCTGGACCTAACGCACCAGGCTGTGGTGGAGGGTGGTCTAGATGAGGAGGGGGGTTTGGAGGAGCAGGATCCATAGGTGGGTAGCTGGGTTACCATTCGCAGGAGGGGAAGTGTGCGAGAGAGGTCAGCCCTGAACTGATTCACCCCAACAAATATGCCAGGTTGCAGAATGTTGGGGATAATAGTTCAGGGGGGACACAGCTGGAGCAGGACGCCTCCTCTATCCGCAGGGGGAGTGATTAATCCAGTGAGGATGGGAGCAGGATGGAGGGTCAAGAGAGGCAGATCTTGGTGGTTGGAGACTCCTTCATCAAGCGGACGGACAGGGTAATCTGTCATTGGGACCGTGAGTGTTGAACAGTGTTCTGCTTACCAGGGGCTCGTGTTCGGCGCATTGCGGAACGAATTGACAGATTACTAGATGGGGTTGGGCACGACCCCGCTGTCATGGTGTATATTGGAGTTCAGAGACCTAGGTGCTAGGATGAAAAAAAGGAGCTCCACGGTAGTATTCTCTGAGATACTGCCGGTGCCACGAGCCACTCCGGACAGACAGCGTGAGTTGAGGGAACTTAACAAGTGGCTCCGGAGCTGGTGTCGGAATGAGGGCTTTGGTTTCCTGGAGAACTGGGCTGACTTCTCAGTCGGTTACCGTCTCTTCAGCCGAGACGGGCTGCATCTTAATGGGGAAGGTGCAGCATTCCTCGGGGGGAAAATGGTTAAAAGACTGAAGGAGCTTTTAAACTAGATAATGGGGGGAGGGTATAAAAATAAAATTATATAAATTAAATAGAGATGAAGAAAACATGGATACAAATAAAACAGAGGAAAATAATAATAAATGTTAATAGTGGGCTTGCTCCAGTCACCAGTGTCAAATCAGACAACATAGTAAACCCTATGGCCCAAATTAACATAATTAGGAATGGACCACCGATAGCAAAGCCAAACAAAAAAAATAGTGGGGAACCAGTAAGAAGTAAAGGTTTATCAGGAATTAAATGTAATTAAATGTATGTACACCAAGGCTAGGAGTCTAGCTAATAAATTAGAAGAGCTTGAACTTATGTTGCGCGAAGAGGACTTCGATATAGTGGGAATAGTGGAAACCTGGCTAGACAGCATACATGATTGGGCTACTAATATAGAGGGGTACAACCTGTTCAGGTGGGAGAAGGGGGGGGGGTATGCATTTATGTTAAAAATAGTCTAGAAATGCACATATGGGACGATATCACGTCAAGTAGTGGAGAGGACGTGGAATCCTTATGGCTAGAATTAAATATGGCGGATGCTGGGCGTAAACTTATCTTGGGTGTTTGTTATAAACCGCCAATAGGGGAGGAGGAGGAGGCTTATTTACACTCCCAAATAGAAATAGCTGGGAAGCAGGGCAATGTAGTCGTGATGGGCGACTTCAATTATCCGGACATAAATTGGGTTAATGGTACTTCAGGATCAATAAAGACAGGCCACTTCCTGAACATGTTGAGAGACAATTTCATGGACCAGATGGTTGAGGTTCCAACTAGGAAAAATGCCATCCTAGATTTAATCATTACTAATAATGCAGAATTAATTGAGGATATTGTAATTGGGGAGACTCTGGGTAATAGTGATCACAATGGGATCTATTCACTAAGCTGCCATAGGCAGCCGAGTGACTGGCTGACCTGAAGTGAAGTGAGCCGAACACTGATTTCAAGTGGTTGACGGAAACAGGTATACTACAAAGACTTAATCTACTTAATGCAAATAAAGCATTTATAACCTGCACCCCAAAATACTTACGGAACTAAGCAAGGTTATAACAAGACCATTATTCCTCATTTTGAAGGACTCTTTAATGACTGGTAGAGTTCCAAGTGACTGGTGGAGGGCTACGGTAGTTCCAATATTCAAAAAGGGGGCAAGATGCCAACCTGGGAATTGCGGACCAGTTAGTCTTAAATCGGTAGTTTGTAAACTGTTAGAGGGAATGATTAAGGACTATTTTGTAGAATTTGTTCAGGATAATGGTATAGTTAGTGATAATAAGCATGGGTTTAGGAAAGACCGTTCCTGTCAGACTAACCTACTAACTTTTTACGAGGGGGTAAGTAGAGACCTGGATGGAGGGAGGTCTGTGAATGTGGTATATCTAGATTTCTCAAAGGCTTTTGATACGGTACCTCATAAACGCTTACTATACAAGCTGAGGTCTATGGGCATAGATGGAAGGGTGTGTACATGGATAGAGAACTGGCTAAAGGAACGGGTACAGAGAGTATCAATAAATGGTGCCCTTTCAGACTGGGCTAGTGTCATTAGCGGTGTGCCTCAGGGTTCTGTGCTGGGACCCATGCTATTCAACCTGTTTATTAACGACATCGGGGAGGGTGTAAACAGCAATATCTCAGTGCTTGCTGATGATACCAAAATTGGGAGGGTAATAGAAACGGACCAAGATAGTATAACATTGCAGGAGGACCTAGATAAAATAGGGGAGTGGGCAACTATGTGACAGATGAGGTTTAATGTCGATAAATGCAAAGTTATGCACTTTGGGATTAAAAATAAGCAAATGGGTTATACAATTATGGGTATGCCGCTAGGGAAGTCTGAAATGGAGAAAGATTTGGGGGTCATTGTAGACCATAGACTGAATAATAGATTACAGTCCCAGGTTGCTGTAAGCAAAGCTAGTAGAATCTTGTCCTGCATCAAGAAGGGAATGTTTTGCAGGGACAAGTGTATCATTTTGCCACTTTACACATCACTGGTTCGGCCTCACCTGGAGTATGCGGTCCCGTTTTGGGCACCAGTAAAAAGAACGGATGTCCTTGAGCTGGAGAGAGTCCAGCGGAGGGCAACCAAACTCATCAAGGGAATGGAGGACCAGAACTATGAGGTTCTTCTCAGTTCGAGCGGTTAGGGTCTGGAACTCTCTGCCACAAGCAGTGATTTCAGCAAATAGTGTGGAATCATTCAAGAAGCTTTTGGACAATTTCCTGAGAGACCGTAAAGTACAGGGGTACAGGTACTCTTAAGAATGAGATGACTCAGGGACCTATACACACACACACACACAATAGGTTGGACTTGATGGACTTAGGTCTTTATTCAACCTCAAATACTATGTAACTATGTATAAAAGGGTTAATGTGAAAATTCTCGGGCGGACGCAAAGCATCTTGGGGCGGGCGCATGCGCAGTTCACATTTTCGGCCGGGACGTGAGGAGAGACACAAGGTAAGTCTATGGACGCATGCACCCGCATGCAGACACCGTGGGAAGAAAGTGCCAGCACACTCAGAGGAGTCAGCGCTGGATCGGAGACCGGCCGCACCGCTGGAGGGACAGATGAAAAGGACAGGAAAGAAGATCGGATTAAGAAACATCATTTAAGGTAAGTGCTTTAATTAACATTGGGGGGGAGGGAAAAATATGTTTTACTTTAATGTCACTTTAAGACCCGGGTCTGTTGGACTGAGACTTTGCCTTCAAAGTTTGCTGATTAAATTATATTAGTCAGTTCAGTGTTGTTTGCATATGCAGATAGGCAGCAATGGCTAAGATTTATCTGCAGGGCTGGAAAAATTTTAGGGTGTCTCACCAGTCAGTCAAAAATTTCACCAGTCAGCATGACCGGACTATAGCCTTGCAGCGCCGCTGACACGATATGCAATATGCGCAGCGGGCCTCGCCGCTACGCTAGTAAGATACGTAACTTGTCAGCAGCCGGACACAGCGCGCGCTATTCAAACTAGTGTGTGCTGTCACTCGTCCGGCAATTACATCCTCTCATCACAGACAAGAGGACGAGTTATTTTTCAAGCCCTGTTTTTTACTATATAAAGAAAAAAGTACTGTAAATTTTGGAATTTTTTTTCCCCCCTACGTTATGTTAAAACACATTTATTCTTTCCCATATTATTGGTAAGACATAAAAGACAGGGTCACGTCGGGTAAATAGACACCAAACATGTCAAACGTGCACTGTGCGAGCTAAGTAAAGTTAGATAAAAGACAGCATTTTCAGCCAATTGGCTCACAAGTAATAACTCAATGACCTTTGCATCTTGACGCGTGGGTTTATACATGCGAGCCGATTGGCTGATGATTACATTTTTCATCTCGGTAAGCTCAGCTACTCGTCCGGCCCCGCCATCCTCTCGTCACAGACGAGAGGGCGAGTGCATTTTTCAAGCCCTGTTTCTCTGCATATTTAAAGTGCTTATATTACTTGCTGTTTATTTGCCATGATTGTACCTGTTCATTCATTTATTGGATAGTACACCATTTGTTTAGTAAAACTTTTACAAAACCTTACAAGGTGTGCTGTGGATCCATTGCCTAAGGTCTATCACAAAGGTGAGACAGAAGTACCCGTATATTCTAGCGGCTCCTTCGGGGGTGAGCGCTACACGTGGGGGTTTCTCGTCCGGGATATCTTCTGATACCTCTTGCAGATTGATAACCGCAGAAACGAGCCAGCAATATGGATCCAAACACAGCAGCAGAGTGGTGTAAGGAACAAAATGGCCAATTAAGGCTGAGTGTAGTAATGGACATTCCTGCAGACACATGGGCAGAGGAACAGATTCGTCAAGCTGTGACAACACTAGCACCTGGCCGGCGAGGGTTAATAATAGACACTAAAGTGAACCGAGTAATCTCTCATACCTATTGTTCTTTTTGAGTGGAAGAGAGGTATTCCTTTATGTTTACAGGGCGCAAGTGTACAACTGACCAATGACGTGGAAGGCCATTTGATCCAGCCGAACAGACCACATGACAGCCCAGGGAGCACAAGCCAAATAACATTGACTGAAAGTGCCTCCATGTCAAGCCCGCTGGCCACAATGGGACCAGAGTTCATCACCATAATTGGAGACCTTGTGTCAAAATGCCAGAAGAACAACCCTCCTCACACCAGTTTCGAGTACCAAAGGTTGAAATTTTTTTGCGGGAAACCTGCCAACACCAGCTGGTGAGGAAACTTTCGAAGAATGGGTTGAACAAGCTTTGCAGGCTCTGGATGAATGGGACATTCCTGGAGCACAGAATAATCAGAGAATTACCAAAAGCTTAAATGGACCTTGCCTCAGAGGCTATTAGAAACTTGAAACTCAGCCAGTAAGACTGTACTGCCCTTGATTACCTGAACATACTACAGGAAGTTTTCGGGTGAACTGAGAAGGCTGCTGAACTCGTGTATCAGTACAAACATACCTATCAACAAAAGAAAGAAAAGATGACTGACTACATGAGGCGCCTGGACAAAATACTACACCAAATACTACTGAAGAAAGGGATAGACCCCACCAGTGGCGTAACAATCACCATAGCGACCCAGGCGGTCGCTATGGGGCCCGGGGCACAGTGGGGCCCGGCCAGATGCCGTGCGGGCCGCCTGGGTCGCTATGGGATCTTCTGCTGCTGGCTTTCACTGGCGTCTGAAGACGAACACGCCGCTGTTCAGATCATCTGTGCAGCGGCGCGTTCGTCTCCACAGTCAATGAGAGCCAGCAGCAGCGGGGGAGCAGGCTGGACCCGGTGTTCTATCAACGTCGCGAGCCTCTGACGTCACCGGCAGTGGAGGAGGAGGAGGGCCCGTGCTCGGCAGCAGGGGAGAAGGCGGCCTCGGTGATGAAGAAGGAGGCGGGCCCGGCGACGGAGGAGGTATGGAGTGCGACCAGCCCACCTGAGGGTGATCCTGCAGAGCCCACCATAGAAAGTCTATGGTGGGCTCTGCAGGGTCACCCTCAGATGGGATCTTGAGTGGGCTCTGCAAGGGGTATAACTAGAAATCACGGGGCCCCATACAAAATTTTGCTATGGGGCCCTGTGATTTCTAGTTACGCCCCTGGATCCCACGACAGTATACAAAGTCAGAATTCGGCAGATATTGAGAGGTGCTCAACCCCTAGACCCTGTGATGTTACAACTAAAGAGTCAGGAAGGCAATAGAAAGTTAAAGTACCTGTAACTGATTCAAGCTGTGTGGGAAGAAGAATTTCTTCTAGAAGAGAAAAATCAGAGCCAGAGCACCACAGAGAAATTTGTTCAAATGAAAGAAATGGCCTGTGGGCAACCCATAAGACACAATGAGTGTTCAACGGGTGAAGACGACCCTGACGACCCACGAGCTGGAAACTGGCAGACGAAAGAAGTCCACTGTCTGCATGCCTCTTGTTGTTGGCACTATGTAAATCCTATATAATAATATAACATTTTCCCATTTTTAGATATAATAAATGTAATCATTTGCACATACTGATTTAGTGGTATAACTCTGATTTGCAAAGTACAGTTTAGAAAACAGACTTATCAAAAGACTATTTTTATCATATGAAATATTTCGGAGAAATGCATGGGCTTGGAATAGCTGGGGATTTCTTTTTTTTTCCTTAGCGAAATATCCTTGTATTCTATGTAAATGAACTGAACACGTCACTTGCTCATTCCTTTTTAGCAGTGTGTATAAAAGACGCATGACCTGGTACTAAAAGTTACTTCTACAGGAAACAGAGAAGAGAAAGGCCCTGGTTCAGAAGCTGTAATGAGTATATCATTTTGAAAGCATAAAACCTTATTTTCTTTGCTTCCATATTCAGCATAAATACATAGATTTTATACATGTTTGAAAAAAAAGTTTAGAAAATGATGTGCTAGTATAGAGAAGTACCGATATTTATAAACAGAGTTGGCAGCTATATTACAGCCATTCTATCAGAATAGGATAGCATGTATCAACAGGTAGCACCTGTATTTTGGTGCATATTATTATGTGTGTATTAACATAATGGGCTAATGGGCTTGATATTGTTGAAAGTGCTGCAGATGACACTAACCAAGAGAGACTAGAAAAAGAAAATCTTCCATTATAATGGTATTTATTGGTAGTTGGAGAATTACTGTTGCTGTGTTTGGTTTTCTTTGCTCTATTAGTTGACAACTTTTTCAATAATCGATTATAATCGATTATGTCGATTAGTTGTTGCAGCCCTATTTTCTTTGCTCTAGGTAATTATGTCAAAGTTAGTGTAAAAGGAGAACAAATGCTAAAACACGAAACACAAAATTCAGCGTTGATCGGTCTCCCACACTCTTCCTCACTCTCCCTCCCCCTCCTCTCAGCGTCGGTTGGTCGGTCTCTCCTCCCCCCTCCTCGCAGAGTCAGTCGGTCTCTCTCACTCCCCCCCTTCTTTTACTGAGAGGAGGGGAAAGAGTAAGAGCGAGACAGACGGACCGATGCTGAGAGGAGGGAGGGAAGGCTCGATCTGTCTCTCTCACTATTTCTCTCCCCGTCTCTGTCACAACCACAACCAATCCCCAGGAACCTGTGTCTGCAGGGAAACACTTACCTTTCCCCTCCAGGCAGCAGATATGCTCCTCTTCAGTCAAGATATGCAGCGCTTTTGATCGGGAAAGCTCCGACCTTGCACGCACGTCTGAGGAAGGTACCAATAGCGCCAGGGGAAGGGGGCGCTGTTACCTGGCAAATTGTACAATACTATACATAGAAAAATATAGAAAATTATAGATTGGAGCCCAGGCCCCCCTGGCTGCCTGGGCCCCTCACAACAGTACTGTCCGTACCCCCTGATGGTGGCCCTGACTGTATCATAACAAATCTGTCTAAATAAAGGGCCACTGCATAATGCTACCTGCATCTATAGTATACAGTATGCTTTTAACATATGTTCAAGATGCAGTATGTAGTTGTATAAATCATATATTTTAAATTGTGCATGTCTATACTAAACATTATAGAATCACTCTATAGTATATATAGAGATTGCAAGGTAACACAGCAGATGTTCTCCTCTTCATGGTGTCAGGAGGTAGCTTCACTGCCTCGCTACTTGGTGTATGTATTGATAGATATTCCTCACCAATGGGAGCTGACAATTTCTCATTATTTTAACTCTGGGTGTTGGTGCATGGTATAAAGCTTTAATTTTGTCCAGGAGCACACTGGGGAAACTGATCTGCTCAAGGGCTGCTGAAAGAAAACTCCACCCCAGACGGTCGAACGCCTTTTAGGTGTCCACTGCCAACAAGCACATCTGTTTCCCCATCGTCTGCCAATAATCCATCAATGTTAGTGTCTTCCCCATATTATCCCTTGCTTCTCGATTCGGAACAAACCCTACATGGTCTAAATGTATCAGTTGAGGAATATGTTGTTTGAATCTATCTGCTATAATCTTGGCATATATTTTTAAATCTATATTTATCAATAAGATCGGTCTATAATTTACACGCAATGTGCCATCTTTGTTTTCCTTGTGGATTACTGTAATATATGTTCCCTGGGTCTGTATTGGAAAACAGCAGTTACCTGATATAGAGTTTAAAGTCCCCCTTAAAATAGGTACTACAGATTCCCTTAGCACTCTATAAAATCGTTTCGTATAACCGTCTGGGCCAGGCTCTTTCCCAAAGGGTAGAGCTCTAATACTTCTAGATATCTCCTCCTCAGTAAAGGGGAGCGAAAGTTCTCTAATCGCCTCTTCCTTTAAAATTGGTAGGGGTGTCTCTTGTACATAATTATGTATTTCCGTATTCCTATCTTCTTGCCCACTTTACCGGCGCTGAGGGGAAGATATTATATAAGTCAGAGTAATATTGATGGAATACTTCTTCTATGCGCTCTAATTCATCTCTCCTAATTGGCCTTGGATTTGTTAAATATATAATCCTGAGTGTCTATTCCTAACAGATCTTGCCAGTAGCTTACCAGATTTATTTATAAAAATAAAGTTTTGTTTGTTCCCTAAACCGAATGTACAATTGGTCTAAGTAAGTCTGTAATTCTGTTCTTTTACTAAGCAACTCCTGATACACTCCCCTTTCCCCTCCAGTTTTATGTTGCCTCTCTATATCATATATTTCAGAGACCAATATTTTAATTTACTCAGATTTTGCTTTTTTTAACGTACCATACTTAATTAACATCGCTCCTAATATGCATTTTATTGCCTCCCATTTAACTGGGGGTGCAGTAGGATCCGAGCCATGAACAGACATAAACTCCTGAATCTTCCCTCTCAGAGGATCCAATACCATGGGATCCTGCAGCAACAATGAACCATGGAAGTTTTGAGATTTAACAAAAGCTGGAATGCCTGTGCTATGAAGACAGAGGCCATTATAAGCTCATGTCACCATTGGAACTTCTTTTCTTGCAACCCCTTTGTGAAAAATAATTACATATAATTGTGTTATTTTGTAAACTGGAAATTCATATGAATAAAAACTATTCAGAGCAAAAACTGCTTTAAATGTGAACATTTCTGCCTAAGATGTAATAAATGTGAAAGCTCTAAATGAAAATTCAAGTTCATATTTGCAGTGGACAGATTAGCATCAGATGTTCTGCACCTGCAAAATGTGCATGTGTTGGAAGCAATAGGCCACTGACCTCTTGTGTTTTTTCCACTTCCACTTATTTCTGTTGTGTCTACCATTACTTTATACAAATTTAAAGTTAGATTTGGAAGTAGAAGCTGTTCACTTAGGAAAATGAATGTACACTTAGCAAAATTAGTGAAAGCTGTGCTCATTTTGAATACTAAATCAATTGGTCAGAAAAACAGTATTTTGTTTAACTTTCTCACACATGATTGTGAACACAACTTCACTTGAACAACTCTACTCCTTTAGTAAATTAATCCTAGTGTGATCCACAGAAGCTGTCTCTCTTGCACATTATATTGTTTTGAAAATCCCTCAAATAGTTTAGCTTGAAACTCCTTATTTTGCATAATCCACATTTTTGCAGTATTGGCACAAATGCTTTGTGTTTTTTTAATCTTTAATCTTTTCAACTGTGCATATTTTGTGGCACATGAAATTATTTAAGAAGTCTTTTCTGGCACATCTTACATCTACTTTAGTGGGGTTGGAAATAAGTTGAAGAAATGTTATTACATTTCCTATAGTATAAAGAAACCAATATCAAAAGAAGACGGTTGGAAATTTCACAACTCTGTGACTACAGGAAGTACAATTAAAGATATTACACCAGGGAGCTGTAACTCTAACATTACATTTTGCAGAAAAGCAAAAATCCTTTTGCAGTTCAGGTTTCACATAGGGCTGTACTAGCAGCAGAACCATGATGGTAAGTACACGCTTTTCAGAAAATACAGATTGAAAGGTAAACATTTCTAGCAAAATTATATGAAATAGAAGAAAATGACATGAAAATCTTTATAGGATTTTTTTTTTTAAATTGAAATTATGTAAATATATGTAGTTTCTTGCACATGCATATATAATATTTTTGAGACTTGTGTCCTAGGATCTGATATTCTTAAATATATGCCAAGAATGAAATTTAATACATTTTATGAAATTTACTGGTCCTTAGATGTGGTGAAGGGCAAATTGGAACAGCCATTTTATTTTTAACATATTCATTTTTAATCAAGTATTGTCTAATATCTTGCATTTACCTTTTGTCATGCCCATCCGAGAATGCTACTTCAAATCTATTTAAACAGCTGTTCTTTTTAGAAGAATCGCAAACCGCATGCGTTAATGGTCAACTCGTCACCTCTGCAGATGCCACCAGGATGTTATTGAAATCCCTGAGTTTTGGTTCGCAGGTCAGTGGTATCTGCATTGGTTTCTCTTTTTAGGACAAGTATATTGTATACAAGTACAAAAAAAAATCCAATATTCCTGTCAGAAATCATAGGGTGACAGTGCTTTTCACCATAGATAAAGTATAGGGACTCACTCTAGGAGAGTAAGCCTGCTACTGACAGCCTCACTAGAAAAAACACCTGATAAAAACCTAATGCAGCCACTACATCTAATGACTGGCAGATTCCAATGAATACAATTTTTGTTGCTTAGTTTAGATATGTTGTAAGTGTAAAAGTATTCTTTATTCTAATGTACTTCATACTCTATGAAATCAAAGCAAATTAATAAAAAATGAATTTGCTTTGATACGTATCATGTTTTAAATGAGATGCATATGTTGTAGATTTCTATGGTTTTACAGGCAGGAGTTTTCTCTTTGAAAACACATTTCTTTCATAATCTGTCAAAACTATACTTATACTGTGCGATATTGAGCGATATTGAGCGATATTGAGCGACGAGATGTGAACAGCTACATTGAAATGTATTGGTGAAGCTGCATAGAGTGATATCGCGCAAAAATATGAGCGATATCGCTGCAAAAATCGCGCGATAAATCGCTCAATGTGAACGGGGCCTCAGCAGGAAGTATAAGATTTGTTGATTGCAGAGCTGAATCTGTACGGGGATGTGTTAATTTGGAAAGATGTAGAAGAGGTCACATGGAAACAACCATAGGGTAAGTGCTTTTCAATAAATGACAGCTTACTTTGCTGCCTCTCCACTGGCCCTGCAGCACAAGCTACTACCCTGTGAAAGCCGCCCGGCAGTTCAACCGATGACATCATCAGTGCGGTCAAAAACCACGTGAAGCTCGCAGTGGAGAACACAGTAGAGAGTTAAAAGTATAAAGAGTTGACGAATTTCCCAAGGCTCTGTTCTTTGACCTCTTCTCTATCTACACCTCCTCCCTTGGTCAGTTGATCACCTCACATGGCTTCCAACACCATCTCTATGCTGATGACACTCAAATATATCTCTCCAATCCACAACTCACCCCCTCAGTGTCCTTGCGTATTACTAATTTACTAACTGACATATCAGTCTGGATGTCACAACACTTCTTAAAGCTCAATCTTTTAAAAACAAAGCTCATGATATGCCCTCCCCCCCATGAACCTTTCCCCAACTTTTCAATCAGGATTGATATCACAACTATCCATCCTTCCCCCCCATACCAAGGTGCTAGGCGTCATCCTTGACTCGGACCTCACCTTTCTGCCCCACATCCAATCAATATCCAAATTCTGCTGTCTTCACCTTCGTAACATCTCCAAAATACACCCCTTCCTCACCAAAGAAACCGCAAAGCTACTTATCCGTTCACTTGTTATCTCTCATCTTGACTATTGTAACTCCTTCCTTATTGGCCTACCACTGCAAAGGCTATCCCCTCTTCAGTCTATCATGAATGCTGCTGCTAGTCTCATCCACCTAACCAACCGCTCAGTATCTGCAACTCCCCTCTGTAAATCCCTCTACGGCCTCCAATCGCCCAAAGGATAAAATTCAAAAACAAACTTACAAAGCCATCCACAACTCTGCACCAGGCTACATCTCCAACCTTGTCTCTTAATCGTCCTCTCCACTCCTACCAAGATCTCCTGCTTTCTAGGTCCCTCGTCAACTCCTCCCATGCTCACCTCCAGGATTTCTCTAGAGTCTCTCCCATTCTTTGGAACTCCTTACCCCAAGCTGTCCATCTATTTCCTACTCTGACTGCCTTTAGGCGATCCCTTAAGACTCATCTCTTCAGGAAAGCCTATCCCACCTCAAACTAGCCGCTGAACGATCTCTCCCTCTCAAGCAATTCATCCCCGCACAGCTACCTCCTCATGTATCGCTCGCCTCTCCTTCTTAGACTTAAGCTCTCATGGGCAGGGCCCTCCTTACCATTGTGTCTTGAATTGTATTGTAATTGTAATGTCTTCCCTATGTTGTAAAGCGCTGCACAAACTGTTGGCACTATATAAATCTCTAAAAAATACCAAGTTTTTAAACAGGCACATATTTGCTATTAAAAAAAAAGATAAAATGAAGCTTAGCTTTGTGGCTTTTTGCATCATTCTGATCCAAAAGGATGCACCAAGATTTATAATACAGGTGAAAGAAATAAGTACTTTTATGCTGTAATGTAATGGTATAAATGTAATGATATTAACAGGTTAATAGCTTTTGACATTGAAAAAAAGTAAAACAGTTCTCCTATGTGTCCTTAACCTCTGACTAATCTCTGGGGGTTTAGCAGACCCTAACACTTAACCATTCCTCTTTCCAGATCTTTAACTTATTCTGACCTCTAAGTATAGCCAATAACACTAAACCTGCACTAAAATCTTAATCTTAACTTAAATTCAAAATGTAATGCAACCAAAATCCTAAATATCCTAACTATGACTATGACTTAACTCGCTAATCTAAATCAACCATTGATTAGTTATGGGCAAATCTGCCTGGGTTGCTTTTGCCAAGGGTGTGGCAAATCTTCTGCTGCAAATCGGAGCTTGGGGGATGCCTTAAAGCTGTACATGGTGTAATGGAACAATTCTCACAGACATTCAGTACAATTCTCACAGACTGCCTCAGCAGCAGTGAAAACTTGCAGTACATGTTTGGCTGCTGATTTTTTTTTTTTCCAATTAGCTTGGCTTACACACAGCAGCAACACCCCATTCTGATTAGTTTAGGTTTACATTTTTAGTTAGCCTCTATTAAAGGATACTAGACCTGCTTTGACCATCAAGTAGAAATTAGGCAGTAGTTTACTGTGACTGTCCCTGTTCTTTCAGATGCAAAACTGTCCTACCACTGGTCATTAAGATTTAAGAGACTGCAGATGAAACAGCAATTTAAAAATAGGAGGAAGAACACTGTGGTGCCTCCTCCTGCAGTGCCCTAAGCATATGATTATTTTGCTTAATGGTTAGTCCAGCGCTGGCAGAAGAAATTATAGTGTTAATCTGACCAGCAACAGGATAGTTCTAATCAGGGATAACAGCCCTAACTGATGTCTGCCTAACTTTTATTTCATCTATGGGGATAGGGGGGTTGTGGTGAATGTGAGTGATAAAATGTGAGGTGGTTTAGGTGAAAACTGTTCTTCTGCATTTTTTTCTTTCAATTGATGAAGTGGCGTCTTTTTAAAAAGGAAGCTCCGGGAACAGAAGATTAGTAACAATTTAATGCCGTGCTTAGAGCACCCTAAACTTAAAAAAAAGTTTTATTAATATAGAATTAAAATGAAGAAACCCTCAAAAGAAATACAAATCCCCAAAATGCTAACCCTGAACAAAAAGCCCACTTTTGGGATTTGCAGCAGTTTAACCTAAGAAAAGCCCTATTAAGATAAAATGATTGCCTGAAGAGTTAACACTCGCAAAATTCAACAGAGTTTCCTAACTGCCCTTATATCTCCCTGTGCAGTTTGTTAGCTTTCCCTATACTTTGAGATATTTTCCCTCAAATAATGTAAACACACTACAAATCAGCTGCTATTTCAAACTGTGATAAACAATATGATAACAATTAGGTGGACAAGCACACCACAACCTATCAATCCCAATTCCAATTCAATGTAATTTTAATAAATAGTAGCATATGCAAATGATCCTAAAAGCTATAAGTGCAAAATTAATAAAAATATAATGTCCAATAATAGTGTAAATCTAATAAAATGTGCAAATA
>NW_017308356.1:111385-112882 GCF_000935625.1 Nanorana parkeri | reverse complement strand
TAGTTGCTCCAGATTCTGTCTGCTCCAGTCCCCACCAATGGTCTTTTGTTATCTACCAAGACAGAGAATTCCCATAATTCCAATGCTACTGTTGTCCTGCACTTATAAATTGTTGAGGTTTGTCACTTTGGCCATTCAGGGCAAAGTTACAGGTTGACCTGATGGCCTACCCCCTTCATTATATAACTTACTAACCCATCACTTTCCCACCATCCTGTCTGCAACAGTGAAATAACTGGTTGTTCTGGCCATGGGAGAGCATGTGACCCCCTTCCATTCAATCCTTTATGTAGTTACACTCTCAAGTTACAGCACAGGAGCTAATGTCTTTACAGAGCCTGTCTCCAAATAAGTGGTGAAGATAGACATTCTGTCACATTCTGGAGCACGGTACTAAAGAACGCAGAGCATGGTAGTAAAGAGCACACTGTTCAGTAGTAAAGAACGCAGCGCACGGTAGTAAAGAATGTAGAACACTGTAGTAAAGATGAAAACGTTTGTTTGTGAGTACTTTTATCCCTTGTTTTATTTATTATAATAAACGATTTTACACACAGAGGTGGCGCTCCGTTCCCTTTTGTTTTCTATATTCGTGGTGGAAGCCCCAGAGCCTTGGATGAGCAGCCTCTCAAGTCTGTGTAAAAACTGTGATAAACTGTTGAAAACTTTGAGTGTGCAACAGCAAGAGGATTGTTCAGCTGGCAGCCATTAGCGCCAAGAGCTAAAGAAAACTTTTTGTCACAGTAGTAAAGAGGACAGACCACGGTACTAAAGAATGCAGTGCGTGGTACTAAAGAACGCAGAGCACAGTAGTAAAGAACGCAGAGCACAGTAGTAAAAAACGCAGAGCACAGTAGTAAAGAATGCAGTAATGCAGTACTGTTCTATTGCAATACTTCTACACAACACTGGGCACCTGGAACATATAACATGTATAAATACAAAACAAATACAATCTTCAGCTCGACAATATTTATTTCTGCAAAAAAAATATTTTTTCTCTCCATTGTCATTTTTCTGGTGATTTAATAGCTTCAAGAGAATGTCAGTTGTCCAGTACAATGAGCTATAATTGCACTCACCTACCTATTGTTCCTCAAAACATATGTGCCTCATACAGTTTAATTTGCTATTAATGATTTGTTTGTGAGAAAGTGTTTATTTAAATACAATTTATTGTTAATTATTTCTCTCACCACTTTGAGGCAGTCAAAGGGCACTTGATGTGCTTTTCACCTGCTGAGTGTTGCATCCCAGGGGTTCAACCTTGAGTGCGGAGCATCCACAAACTCCCTGTGCCCCAGCCTTTCATCTTCCTCTGGTGCCAGTCTCCCTCCGATTCAGGTGCCGCCGCTTGCTGCCGGTGGCTGCATGAGGAGAGCGGGCTCTCTCCTGTCTCTGCTGTGGCCTGGACGGCAGAAAGTGACAGAACGGCAGGGTCCGGCAAATGCAACCCTGTTAGTTCCGCCCGTGCTAGGGGGAGAGGCCACGTGCAGT
>NW_017308356.1:96593-111366 GCF_000935625.1 Nanorana parkeri | reverse complement strand
AGCTTTGCAGTTTGTTCTGCTTATATTTTGCCATTCCGGGACTCCTCCTAACCCTCTCCCTTTTTTTTTTTCAATAAACATGCTTAAATTATTTTAAAATAAAACCATTTTTTTTTCTTTACATACCTTATTTTTGACCCAATTATGTAATCCCTGGGTATCTGTGCTTCTCTATGCAATGCAGGCAAATCATGGCTGGTGGCAGGGATTAGCAGGGTGCTGTACATAGCTTCCTGTGAAACATCACAGCACCCTGCCATGCAAGCAGTGTGCAGGGAAATCAGAGTAAGCATTTTTATTACAGGAGAGGGGTCTGTATAATTGTGCAAGCCTGAAGGTGAAGCTCGAGTTCTGCTTTAAGTTTCTGGCCTACATTGATAGCCTGGAAAAAATGTCAAAGATTATTCATGAAGTTATGGCATATCAAATAATAAACATGTGACCATGTAGCTGAATTAAGTTGCAACAAACATTTTAGTATCAGACAACACGTAAAGCAAAAGGTGACCGACAAATATTGTGAAATGCAAGAAATGCACCCCACTAAAACCGTTCACAAGAGGCAGGCCCTACATACAGGGGTGTATCTACCACAAGGCAAACTAGGCATTTGCCTAGGGCGGCACTTTCCAGGGGTCTGGCAGAAAATGCCACCCAAAACCATTCAGGCGGATAGGGCCGGACTTGCCTTTGGGCATACTGGGTACTTGCCCAGTGGGCGGAGGCTGGGCAGCACAGAATCAGGCAACCTAGGTGGCCGCAAGACCCTGAGCGCGTCTGCCTAATTAGAGAGCTGCCCGTTGGAGGGGAGGGCCCAGTGAGATGCAGTCCAGCTGGCTTTGTACAGGAGGTGGAGGAGAAGCAGCAGGTGGCTCGGGGCTAGCCATAGCATGTGATCTGATGTCCCAGAAGCAGGCTAGGGACTGCAATGTATCCTGTTGGTACTGATGGCACTTAGAACTGCAGGTAAGAGAAGCAGCACATATATCAGGGAAAGGAACTCTGCACAGTCCTCCTGAGACCCTGCACAGCCCACCATAGACCCCACACAACTCTCCTGAGACCCTGCACAGCCACCATAGACCCCCACACAGCCCACCATAAACCCTGCACAGCTCTCTTGAGACCCCATACAGCCCACCTGAGACCATGCACAGCTCTCCTGAGACCATGCACAGCTCTCCTGAGACCACCTGTGCGCTGTATCCAGTGACTTACCGGTTGCACAAAATGTCCTATACAGGATGGGGTGGGGCAAATTTAGATTAGGGGGGTGCCCGAGTTTAGTCTTGCCTAGGGCAGCACAAAACCAAAATACACCACTGCCTACATATAGAGAAAGCCTCCGAACACAACACTATAAAGTACCTCTGTACACATTTCACTTATTGACCTCTTTTCTTCAAAGTTCACACATAACTGTGGCTGCAGTGAAAGGGAAGAAGGTTGTGAAACCCTGACGAGAGATAAGGAGATGAAACAGTTTCCCGAATTGTCACACCCAAAAACACTTGCTGCTTGTATTATTGTGTAACAACCTGTTTTTCTTTTGAACTTTATGATTTTGAGTCATTTCATTTTTCCACTTAACACTTGATGCACACAGGGACGTACCTGCATCTTTACAGATGTTAGCACTCAGCTATTTAAATATGCATTGGGAGATTTATGTATATTCATATTTGCATTGAACACAGGCTATTAGGCAAGTGCTGGTTGCCACATGAGTATATTTCAGTAGACACACAGTGATGTCTCCTATAGAGCAGCAGTTCAGAGAAAAAATATAGAATTTCCCATTAATAAGGTTTCTCATATCCTCTTTCCCCACTTTTGTGTTTGTTAACATTTATTGCAGTAAATGTGTGCACTTATAACTGAGCTGCCAGCACTAAATATGAACATGCCACTTCACAAAGTAAATCTTTCCTAGCAGTACAGCGCTATTATTTAACCTTAAATATAATAGAAATATAAAAGTCAGTGATTAGTGCAAATTTAGCAAAAATGTTTCCCACATCAACATCAAAAAACTTTAACATAAAAATAATTTATTATAAAGATGTATGAAAGAATCCGCTCATAAACGGTGAAGCCACTTAGTGCTCAATATTTTGAATCGCAGTGACACTGTTGAAGTTCAGAGCAAAAGTGTCTTTGATGTCCGCTGGGATACACACCCCTAGATATTTAATGTGAGACATCGCCCATTTGAACTGGAAGGACGTACGGAGGCTGCAGAACCGAGTGATGGGGATTGAAATATTAAGTGCCTCAGATTTGCTGAGGTTCAGCTTGAAATTTGAGAGCCGTCCGTAGGTCTCTAATACTTGCAAGATATTGGGAAGTGATGTTTCTGGGCTCGACACATAAAGTAAAAGATCATCTGCATAGGCTGCAACTTTATGGTGTCTGTCTCTGGTCTCAAGGCCTCTGATATCCGACGATTCCTGAATTGTACGAAGGAGTGGCTCCAAGGTAAGGAGGAATATAATTGGCGATAGCGGGCATCCCTGGCGGGTGCCATTCGAAATGTCGAATGGCTCCGACAGGACCCCATTCACTCTAACCACTGCTGTAGGATTCGAGTATAACGAACCAATCCACTGCCACATGTTATTCCCCAAGCCTACATACCTAAGCGTCTCTCTTGGAGTCAGAGGTGGTGTGTGTGCGTTTCATGAGGCGATGGGACGGATAACTTGTAGATCTCCTGTAAAAATCACCCTGGGTCTGCAGAGCTCTAGGCTTTACCTACTGCTCGGCGCCATGTCCAGGCCACGCCCCCCGCAGTGACACTGTTTAGTCCATTACACAGCCAGTTTAAGGCAAAAAATATAAATGGGGGTGGGGGAATTTATCAAAACTGGCGCAGACAGATTCTAGAGCAGTTGTCCATGGCAACCAATCAGCTTCTCTCTTCAGTTTGTTCAGCTAAGCTTTGAAATTGAAAGAGAGAAGCTGATTGGTTGATATAGGCAACTGCTGCAGAGTCTGCTCCAGTTTTGATAAATTACCCTCAATCGGGGGAATTTATCAAAACTGGAACAGAAGAATCTTGAGCAGTTGCCTATAGCAACCAATCAGCTTCTCTCTTCAGCTTGTCCGGTTAAGGTTTGAAAAATGAAAGGTGAATGCTGACTGGTAGCTATAGGCAACTGCTCCAGTTTCTGTCTGCTCCAGTTTTGATAAATCCCCCTCAATGTATTTAAATGAATGTTATTTTTACTGTTTTTAAACAGATTTTCTTTACTTCATGTTTTTGTATATTTTCTCCTGTATGTCTTCAGATTTACAAACAAACAACAAAAGACATTTTTACTGATACAAAGTTTCTTTAGTCTAGTGTTTTACCTTTCTAAAAGCTGAACTCTGGGATATTGTCTAAATACAAGATGCATGTGTTTTCTTAGTTGAATCTTGGTGTGCTTTGTGTATTTCTTCCAGATCAAACCCTGCATGAAAGTTTTCCTTTGTGCAGGAGCTTCCTGTAACAAAGACCAATCACTGTTGCTCTGTCTCCTTGTGCAAGGCGACTGATCTTGTATGGTCAATGCTAAAGCCTGATGAAGGGACCCTGTGTGGCCCCGAAAGCGTTTGTTGTTTATATGACAAGGAACTTCAATAAATGAACATTTGCTTATCCTAAGAAGGATTTTAGTGTGCTGGTGACATCGCTACACAATTGCTGGTCTTGTATCCACCCCCCTCCTGTAGTTGTCTGCAGGGATCCTGTAATTGCAGTGGTTCTCAACCTGTGTAACCTCAGGACCCACATTTGTCCTTGGTCATTAGGTCCTGATCCACGTTGCACTGCAATTGAACCCACGGCACCAGAACGCATAGTAGGTACGATTGCATGGTACAGTGCTTTAATCACACAGCACTGTTTGATTAACTCACTGTACTAGTGTGAACGGCCCTCAAAAATACTGACAGACACATACAACCACAGATACAATCTCACACACTCAGACATTCTCACACACTCAAAAAACTTTTTAATTTTTGTAAATGTTTTTTAAGATCCACCCAGTCTCCCTACCTTATGAGAATTGGAGTGGATCCTCAGCCTGGGGTCCAGTGTGGGCTGCGGTGCTGTGACGGAGCTCCATCCATATGTGCATTGCTTGTACAGCTCACTTCCGTGCCCTGTAGAGGTGACGGGAAACAGAATGTGAAATCACTCCAATCCAGGCACCTCCACAAAGCATGCAAGGGAGCTGTAAGCAATGCATGTATGGATCAGGCTCCCTCGCTGCCATAGCCCCAGCCCACCCCACCCCACCTTAAGACACTTGGCACCAGTCAGCATATTTTGAATGGCTGCTTGGTGCGAGAACTGACAGTGCTGTGCTAGGGGGAGGCTGAGGAGCTACATCTAGAAAAGTGGAAGGCACAAGGCAATCCACTAAACACGGGGTTGCAACCCACTTTTGTGTCACGACCCACCAGTTGAGAACCAAGGCTGTAGTGGATGGGGCCTCCTGGCACCTCCCACAGCTCTGCTCTCCGCACAGGTTATGTGCAGCACAGTGATGAAGTTACTGCTAGGTTTATATGGTAATATCTGGGTTTGCAAAGGCATTTGGTGCTGAATTACAAGGAGTTATGCCACCTCTCCTCTCTCTCTCTTTTGTTTCCAATTTACTGGTTCACTGAGTGCAGATAGTATAGTTTTTACTATACGCTGGAGCTTCAACAGAAGAGATACGGCTGCACAGGGTGCCCCTCCTCTCCTCTGTCCATTCACAGAATTATTTGTATTTTTTAAATGGTTTTAAAGAATACATTATGTTATTGGACAAGAGGAGAGAAGGAACAGGCAAATAATGGGGCAGGTGGATGATGGGACTGGAAAATGACGGGACAGCTGCTGTGTAACAGTCTAGTGTTTTGAAGCACAGGAAGTATAGTGATAGTTATCATCATCAATTCATGAGCACAAATTATTTGTCATCCCAGATCATACCCTGGGCAGTTTGGGGCTGTTTATCACACAGAATATGAGTTCATAGAAATTGACAGGTGTGGTGGGGTTTATAAAAAAAAATGAAAGTGCAAAAATGTGCTAAAGTATCAAAACCACACATCCTTATGTGCATTTTATCCCTTACCAGTCCATGTTTGTTATCATTTTTGCTAAAAGGATCCCTTCAGAAACACTTTTGAAAAGAAATAAAACACAATTCTCATCATTCTGCTTACACAAAAGGCAATATACAGTTATAGTGGCAGTTTCGTTCATTTTAATCCCACAACCAGAATCTAGAATACAGAATGTGAAACAATAATTTATTTTATTTATTCAGTAACTGCATATTTTTTTTTTTTTACAGCATTGTCACAAACCAAAATGTGAGTCATTTGCAATGGTCCGGGTGAACATCACAACAGTCACAGCGTCTGTGCTTTACATTGGTATGTAAAGAGTATATCATTTTCCAATGCCTTATTAAAAATGTATTATGTCAGTTTAATAACATTGGTGTATATGTGCTATATGTTACAATGGACATGAGATGACAAAGACCTGATCTGGCTGACCACATGTACAGAGTTGGCAACATCTAACTGCACCTCTCTCCTACTTCCTCTCACTATTAATTCAAAAGGAACACATCAACAGGTGATACAGTGCACATGTATACCATGTAGGGGTCCATTTAACAATGGAATTCAAATATTACTTGTAAAAATACTCACTAATGAAGGGCCTTGTTACCTTAAAAGAGCAGTGCTTCAAAAACATGGAAAAGTAAAATGAAAAGTAAGTTTAAGCCCCAAGGTTGTAACAAGTTGGGGCCAAACTGTTGCATACAGTACAGAAAAATATTTGCTGTAAGCATCCTTTCTAAAAACCAGCAGACGTCTCCATTAGTTAGGAAGCTATATCTGCTCCAATGTAATGGCACTAAATTGCTTTGGATGTGCTTATGTGGAGGCAGTCAGATACAATGCTGACTGGAAAAAAACTCTGGATTTAACTAGAGGTGCACCAAAATGAAATTCTGAAACCAAAACTAAAAAAAATGTGAGGCCATAACTGAAAAAATTAATTCTAACCTTTGTAATTTTTAAAAATATTTAATTAAATTTTTAAAAACGTTTAATTGTTTTTTATATTTAATTTTTTAACTTTACTGTCGGGGGCTCTGGGGAAATATCAGGGCTCTAAACAGACTCCTAATATTTTCCTTTTAAAATAGAAAAGGAGATTGAGGACACATGGTTCTCAATCTTTTTTTCTGCAGTCACTATTAAAATGAACAGGAATCCTCTATACTAGGGGGTCTATTCACTAAGCATGTTCGGGCTATTCCTAAAGATGCCGAACAGCAGTGAGTGAATGGCCGAATGCCATTGCAATG
Organism: Nanorana parkeri; assembly: GCF_000935625.1. Classification (NCBI taxonomy): domain Eukaryota; kingdom Metazoa; phylum Chordata; class Amphibia; order Anura; family Dicroglossidae; genus Nanorana; species Nanorana parkeri. The sequence continues at coordinate 104,995 of NW_017308356.1, read as the reverse complement.
ACAGCTAGCTCTGCCCAATAGTTTCCTATTGTCCGGCGGCTCTGCTGCCATTATATTAAAAAGAAAAAAAAAACTCTCCCGAGCGCTCTGGCAGCCTCTCGCTCCTGGCCGCCCAGGAGAGAAACACTGCTGTGTTTTTTTTTCTATATTCTGACACTGCTTCGGCTTTCAGCACGGCTCAGCAGAGCCGATGCATATGCGTTCGGCTCGGCCATGATCGGGAGCTGTACGGGCTATTGTGAATAGCCCGTACAGCACCCCTTCGGTTCTACTGAACCGAAGGGGTCCTGGGGCCGAAGCTAGCCGAAGGATCGGCTGAAGCTACGGCCAGATCCTTCGGCAGCTTTGTGAATAGACCCCTAGGTGTTCCTGTTCATTCATAACTTGTGGATATAGTATGCTTACTATCTCTACAATCATGAATGAAGAGGAAGTGCTGTCGAGCACTTCACATTTATTTATAATTGGGGACACATTAAACACACTATGTCCTCAATTATTTACAAGCAGTCAGTGATCACTGATCGCTGACTGCTTGTACGCACTCTCCATCTTGACTCCCTGTCACAGGATGCAGAGCGGTCATGAGGGGAGGAAAACTCAGTCTATTTTGACAGCTGACTCTTCCCCGCACTGACCTCCTGTGACAGCTGACAGCTGACTCTTCCCCGCACTGACCTCCTGTGACAGCTGACAGCTGTCTACACCCCTACACCACTCTCAATTCAGGATTATCATGGAAGGAGAGCCCAGCCTCCTGTGACACGCCGGCAACTCACAGCGCTCTTCTCCCCCGCACCCGGGCCTCCTCTGACAGTTTCTCTCCTCCACGATGGACACTGCGCTATTTCAGAGTGGACACAGAGCAGTGCTCAGCGTGGAGGGGAGAAAGCAGGCATGCACCACAATTTCGGCAGAAAGATGGTACTTTTGGCATTTTACCAAAAGTGCCATTTTCGTACGATATTTTTCAGTGGCCGAAATTTCGGTGCATCCCTAGTTTTGATAACTTCCTACTATAGCCAAAATGAAAAACAAAATAAAAATATTTGGGGCTTTAGATATTTTAAATGCATATATCTTATTTATCATAAACACGTACATGCATATATAACATTACATAGATAGCCAAAGCTTTAGGGTAATATTCTCTACAAGTTGGAATCTTTTAGACAACTAAATAAATCAGTCCTTATAGAAAAAAAAATCAGACTATGATTGACATAAAGCAAACACGGCATTCCACATTTACAACACTATACCAGCAACTGAACATGGTCATTGTAGCGAGATATTATTAACATGTTTTACTTCCTTGGGGCATAATTAAAGGATCTATGAATTCTGCTCCATATCATAAAAATATTCTAGCTTCCCCAGTATAAAAAATAAACTTGAAATGTGTATACTTATTGGTAATTTTCCTTTCCTGGCACATAAGCATGGCAGCATACTCGTGGGTAAGCCCTGCCTTAGGGCCTCAAGGGCAACTACCCTAAAAATGTAAGCCCCACAAGGGTGGGACCTCAATAATAACATGCTTTTGTACTAGGAAAGGAAAATTACAGATAGATAAGCATACAATTTTACTGTACAGTTTTCCTGGCACAAAGATGACACCATACTCATGGGCTGTAGCAATGAAAACAAGGGAGCATGATACAGAAAATATTTATTAAACACTTCAAGAAAATGAAGACTGGAGTACCGCACTCCCAAACTAAAGTGTGGTCACAGATGCTGTGTCCACATGATAATGAGACAAAAACGTGCTGTTCTGCAATTGATTTCTGGCAAAACACACCATATAGGGTGCTCAATATGATGACAGTGATCTGGTTGGGTACTTCTTAAGGGTCTACTGGAAGATCTTCCACCTGTGGCGAAGTAGGCTTTTTGGATAGTTCTCACAATCCAGGCCTCAAATATCCTAGAAGAAGCTGCATGGCCTTTCTGAGCGCTGAAGTGCTCTTGACATACAGCCTGAGAATGAAGTCCACATCCAGTGCATGTGTAATCCCCAAATCCGTATCTTGGAAGGATGGTAATACCACGTCCTGAGCCAAACAAAACAATATTGGATGATAGATATACTGTATGGTATATACTGTATGGATATGCCAGTGTAAATGATGCCGACTTATGTTATTGGGGATATAGACTACTCAAAAGAACACTTGTGTCAACACGTCTAAAACATATAACAGATCTTTTTTGGTATGCGTAACGTCCAACTCCAGTCAACTTTTTTTGTTTTAGATAGTGTGAAAGAACATCTGTCAACTGTATATTGCTGTCTGTGTCTTCCTTTGGGAGATTTCTCTTTACATATCTATTACGTATCTATTTGAGAAAACAGAAAAGAAAGCTAATTCGCCCCACTCCCTGTCTATTTCATAAGTGTCAGACAAACCAGGAGGTGAGGGGATATGCTCCCAGTATAATTAATAGATATTTTAGTAGATATCTGGCTCTATTTACTTACCATGAACCTGCAGTTGATCCAAATGGCCATATTTGGTCAAAGACTTTACCCATGATTCCTGACCCGTTGTTTATAAACGAGTGGGAATCTGTCATTTAGAGACGGGAGTGATTTTGCCACTAAATAACAGATCCGTGGGGTAGTACTACTGATGCTAAATTACAGATCCCTGATTGAAAAAGGAACTTTTAAAGTAGCACATTCTACTGCTCCACAACTTCAAATGCAGGTTTAGGGCAACCCAAAGGATATTATTTGGGGGTTTGTGAGGATTTGTGTATTGGTAATATTAACCTTTAAGGTATGGTTCCAATTTTGCAGTAAAATTTGAGAATACCCCACTATATGTTTGTTTCATGTTCCCACAGCATACCTAACAATTATGAAAAAAAACAACTTACCTTTTAGATGTTTGTTTGGAGCAGACTTTTGTGCAGACTGCAAGCTACTCTGAACACTTTCAAAGTAAGTCTGTCTCCATACAAAGAGTGGGGATACACAGAGGGGAATTCATCAAAACTGGAGCAGACATAATCTGGAGCAGTTGCCCATAGTAACCAATCAGCTTGAAAAGAGAAGCTGATTGGTTGCCATTGGCAACTGCTCCAGATTCTTTTTGCACCAGTTTTAATAAATTGCCCCCCCCACTGAATTTCCCTAAATTAACATACAATGCAGAAGCCAAGCTTCTAGAACTTTAACCCTTTGTTAGGACAGCACACCTCTCAACGGTTGCTCATTTGAAAGAACTGTCAGGAAATCTAGTCCCTCTGTCCCTCTTTTCTCCCCTATTGTCCCTCTTTGTGGTCTGATGTACAGATATCCATGTAAAAGTTCTATTTACCTACCAAAGTGCTGTTCCACACTAAAACATGTATCCTACCCCTTAACTATCTTGTTTTCTGTGTGGAAAAGCCAGTATTTAAACAATTCTGGGTTAATTAATTACTTTTGGCATATAAACTATAAATGGTCTGAATAACTAGAAGCATGACAGGAGTGTGTTCATTGCCTAAATGCATTGTGCTGGAAGTTGGTGAGGTATGGGGCAGATAGTGTTCACATCTGCAAATGCAGTTCACACATGGTTATCTATGGTAAACAATAACTCCTCACCTCATTTGAAGTATTAAGAAAAGAGCAAGTTAAATGTAAGCAGCAAGTTTTAAAAAAAACCATACACTATATTACCAAAAGTATTGGGACGTATGCCTTTACACGCACATGAACTTTAATGGCATCTCAGTTTTAACCCATAGGGTTCAATATTGAGTTTGCTCAACCCCACACCATAATCGCTCCTCCACCAAACTTTACACTTGGCACAATGCAGTCAGGCAAGTACCGTTCTCCTGGTAACCGCCAAACCCAGACACCCAGACACCTCCATCGGATTGCCAGACAGAGGAGCGTGATTCATCACTCCAGAGAACACGTCTCCACTTCTCTAGAGTCCAGTGGCGGCGTGCTTTACACCACTGCATCCGATGCTTTGCATTACACTAGGTGATGTAAGGCTTGGATGCAGCTGCTCGGCCATGGAAATCCCTTCCATGGAGCTCTCTACGCACTGTTGTTGTGCCAATCTGAAGGCCACACAAAGTTTGGAGGTCTGTAGCTATTGACTCTGCAGACAGTTGGCGACTTCTGTGCACTGTGCGGTTCAACATGCGTGACCCTATGTCTTTTTACGTGGCCTACCACTTTGTGGCTGAGTTGCGGTTGTTCCCAGTTGCTTCCACTTTGTTATAATACCACTAACAGTTGACCGTTTAATATTTAGTAGCAAAGAAATTTACACAAGGAATTTGAAAAGCAATATATAGTTTTGTCCACTAGATGTCTCATGTGTACTTAAGAATTAGGATAAAGGTGTGGATATTTTTCTAGAATGCTTTTGTATATACAGTGTGAGGAATTTATCAAAACTGGAGCAGACAAAATCTGGAGCAGATTTGCATGATAACCAATCAGCTTCTCTTTTTCATTTTCAAAGCTTAACTGAACAAACTGAAGATAGAAGCTGATTGGTTGCTATGGGCAACTGCTCCAGATTCTGTCTGCTCCAGTTTTGATAAATTCTCCCCAATAAATTCCCCATTATCTTGCATTCAAGCAACCGGCACTCTCAAGCAACAGGCAAAAAATAAAAAATCAAGGACTTTTTATTTGCCGGTGGCTTGATGTTTATTAAAAAGCTGTCGGTTGCTTGGTGCACACTAAAAGTTTAATTCGCAACTTAATTTATTTCGTTGCTAACAAAATTATTTGGTTACATTTTGCTGCCGGTCAGCGGCTAGATTCCACACTCAGCAGCAGAATGTAAAAAATGGGGATAAATAGCCATCCTGCTATTGGCTATTTCAAATTGCAATAGCCAAAAGCAGACTGGCTATTGTGCCTGCCCACTGAGCAGAGGAGCAGACCTGAGGGAGAACTTTCTCTCTCAGGTCCAATCCTCTCCTTGGTGGGTGGGGTTTCAATAGCCAGCCTGCTATTGGATATTGTTCCTGCCCACTGAGCAGAGTAGTGGACCTGAGAACTTTCTCTTAGGTCTGCTTCTCTGCTCAGTGGGCGGGGCTTCAATAGCCAGCCTGCTATTGGCTGTGGCAATAGCCAATAGTAGGCCTACTATTGCTCCCTGCTGCTTCCATTCACCTATCGGCCGCGGAAGCTAGCTGGCAGGTGATTCAAAACAACTTAGTTTGCGCTAGGAGCAGGTGGCAGGTGAATGGGACTGCGGGGGGCAGCGTATACTCACGCAACAAGAAAGTACAGTTATCCGGTACCTACCAATCCCCATGGGTGCTGGATAACTGGGAGTTTTCTGTATTTCATTTATACTGGTGTTTCCATGTTTACTTTCATTGAATATATTTTGAAAGCATTCTTTAAATTTCTTTCATTTTTTATTCCCAGTAACTTTTGTGTTTCAAAATTTTAAGATATCCTAGGACAGTAGCTGCTAGATTGAATTGCAATAGAAGTTTCCCTATTAGCTATTCATTGATATTTAATCAGTTAGTAGTGCGCAATTCAATTAACATTAAACCTCCCAATGTTTGGGATGCAGCTATATGGACCTTCTCTCTTTTATTTGAATTGTGTGTTGGGCTCAGGGAGGAGAAAGGGCAAAATGCACCAATGTCTGCAGTCCAGCTTCAGGGCACCTGCTGAGGTTGAGACAGGTGTAGGGTTACTCAGCAGAACATCTTCTGAACCTTCTGCTGGGGCGTGCATTTTGGTAGTGGCTGCAGCAAGTCCAGGATGTGAACGGTCTCTTTAGCCAAGAACTTGTGAAAGGGGAAGCCCCAGCAGTAGGCTATCCCTGTGTTCCGTAGTTTGTCCTGGAAAGGTTACAGCAATGTGAGCCATTGGCTTTGGACAGGTCCGGTAACATTCAAATACTGGCACCAAAATCCACTGGGGCCCCAGACCAGGCCCTCTGCAAGATTTCCTATTTTTGAGAATATCAGTAGACTCTGCAAATTATGTTCTGTAGTTACTACAGCTCAGTGGACCCGATTTAGTACAATCTCTGTGTCAGGCAGGTTCTCCAGTAGATTTGGTAAAGATTGTGACAGTAGTTTTCTGTAAGTTTTTTTGTTAAGAATATGTAAATAGTGTTCATAGTCTGGACACAGATGCATTGTAAGTTAATCTATATGTTCATTGCAAGGGGTCTAATTCTCCCTATTGTAATTTTAATTCTTTTTATATAAGAGAGAATACAACAGGTGGTGTAAAAGGCTATCCCGTGTCAGTAATTGAACTGGAACTACATAGAGAAGGAGCAGTTATGATAGGTGGCCACTGGCATCCTCTGGTGACTATAGTAATGGCTTTAAGTATGATGATTTTTAAACTCTCTTCTTACACATCAATCAAAAGATATGATTCAGTTATATACATGAAAATTATTGTCCTTAAACCCATGTGACAAATGTCTTTTTTCCCCCCAGTTTTATTTACAGTTTCTGTCACCCATTGTTGGACATACCATTATTCCACACAGGGCATGACCTATGATGACGCTCAGACATTTTGTCAGACTAAATATACAGATCTTGTTGCCATACAGAATAAAAAAGAGATTGATTACCTCAAAGAAAATATACCCAAACAAATATATTACTATTGGATAGGAATAAGGAAGATCAATGGTGTATGGACTTGGGTGGGAACCAACCAGACTCTCACAAAAGAGGCAGAAAACTGGGGTGAGAAGGAACCAAATAATAAGAAGAACAATGAAGACTGCGTTGAGATATATATTGGGAGAGAAAAGGATCCAGGGAAGTGGAATGATGATTCCTGCAAAAAGAGAAAACATGCACTGTGCTATACAGGTAAGACATATTTTATTTTTTTTTTTATTGACTAAATATGAAAATTAAAATTCAAAAAGTGCAATATATATATATACACATACACACTGTTTGTGTATACTACCAATATGAGGACTGGATGAATAACATTGCCACTAACAATCATTGAGGAGGAATTCTAAATAGAACTGCTACTGACCATTTATGCAGGAAGGGGGTTCAGGGGAGGGGTTAATTGCCACTCACTACCAATGAAGGGGAATTTAAATAGCATAACACTGACCAACAATGTGGGTGTTATTATTGCTGTCACTAACACCAGTGCTGGAAGTTATTGCGGTCACTGACACCAATGCTGGGGATTATTACTGCAGTTACTGACACCAATACTGGGATTACTATTGTGGTCACTGACACCAATGCTGGGGTTTACCATTGTGGCCAGTGACACCAAAGCTATGACTGCAACTGACACCAATGATGGGGCTTATTTTATTTCCACTTTCTCTTCAGAGTGCGTGTTGCAGTAAAAAAATACAGCAGGACCAAAATTGTGAGGCATTTAGGTGTGTTATAGTCCATGAATGGGCTGCTTAACTTGATGCAAATGTGAGGAAACATGAGATTCTTGTCTGTGCTGACCTCCCATTTATACAAAATATGCACGTTGCTGTCTGGATGAGATATATGGTCAGCTTTTTATACCAAATATATAATCTGTGCAGGACCATATATGGTTGTAGCAGGTCAACACACTCCATGTATTTGTTGTAATCAAGAATGCAAATGGGTTTCTGGTTTGACATATTTGGTTCTTTTTCTGTGACTGCTACATTGGCTTCTGTCTGTATTGTACTGAGCATGAAGATGTCATTTTTGTCCCTCTGTCTTACTACCAACAGTTTGCCACAAACCAGAAATTGTAGGATACCTTTTTCTATTTTTTGGATGCTAGCCTATGGGGTCTATTCACGAAGCTGCCGAAGGATCTAGCCGTAGCTTCGGCCGATCCTTCGGCTAGCTTCGGCCCCAGGACCCCATCGGTTCAGTAGCTATTCACTATAGCCCGTACAGCTCCCAAACATGGCCGAGCGGCTCAGTCGAGCCGAACGCATATGCATCAGCTCGGCTGAGGCGTGCTGAAAGCCGAAGCTGGCCGAGCGGCCGGCCCTTGGCCGGCCGACAGCCTGCTTCTGCTCAGCATGTTCGGCCGACCCGAAGTGCAGAAGGAGTTCGACTCAGCCGAGCCAACATCTGCATCGGCTAAGCCGAACCTCCGGCAGGTTACTCGCTGCTGTTTGGTCTATTCTTATAGATGCCGAACAGCAGTGAGTGAATAGCCGAATGCCGCTGAGCGGCATTCAGCTCGGCTGTTCTGCTCGTTCCCTCTGTGGTACCGAGCAGAACAGTAAAATAGTTTAAAAAGTAGAAAAAAATAAATAGAAAACGATTGTGCGGAGCTAGCAGTGACAGCTAGCTCCGCCCAACTGTTTTCTATTGGCCGGCGGTTCTTCTTCCGTCAAAAAAAAAGAAAAAAAAATCTCCCGCTCCCGGCCGCCAAGGAGAGAAACACTGCTTTTTCTTTTTTT
>NW_017308356.1:95841-96146 GCF_000935625.1 Nanorana parkeri | reverse complement strand
GCAGGCTACTCACTGCTGTTCGGGCTATTCTTATAGATGCCGAACAGCAGTGAGTGAATAGCCGAATGCCGCTGAGCGGCATTCAGCTCGGCTGTTCTGCTCGTTCCCTCTGTGGTACCGAGCAGAACAGTAAAATAGTTTAAAAAGTAGAAAAAAATAAATAGAAAACGATTGTGCGGAGCTAGCAGTGACAGCTAGCTCCGCCCAACTGTTTTCTATTGGCCGGCGGTTCTTCTTCCGTCAAAAAAAAAGAAAAAAAAATCTCCCGCACCCGGCCGCCAAGGAGAGAAACACTGCTTTTTCTT
>NW_017308356.1:91086-95775 GCF_000935625.1 Nanorana parkeri | reverse complement strand
GCCCTCTGCTGCTGTCAATCAGTAGTGGTGGACCTGATGGAGAACTCCAGCAGAGGGCGGGTGCAATGCTAGTTTGCTATTGGCTATTGCAAATTGAAATAGCCAATAGGAATCTAGCAATGCATTCCTATGGTGAAAAATGTATTTATTTATTTTTTTCTATTCTGACAAGGCTCCGTGTCAGATTAAAGAAAAAAAAAAGAAAAATCAGTGTTTCTCTCCTTGGCGGACGGGAGCAGGAGACTCCCGGAGCGCCAGGGAGAGTTAGGCTGTCTGGAGATCAGTGTCCCTGGTTAGCTGGTAACCAGGGACACTGATCTCTCTGCAAGTGGCCGGAGCCAGCCGTAACATCACGGCTGGCTCCACCCAGCTGTCAGAAGCAGGCTGTCGGCCGGCCAATGGCTCGGCCAAGTTCGGGAGCTGTACGGGCTATAGTGAATAGCCCGTACAGCAGCCCCTCGGTTCTACTGAACCGAAGGGGTCCTGGGGCCGAAGCTAGCCGAAGGATCAGCTGAAGCTACGGCTAGATCCTTCGGCAGCTTAGTGAATAGACCCCTGTGTGTTAAATGGATTTGTCTTTCCTGCCATAACCTGTCATCAATGAAAAAGTATGAAAATTGAAGGGACTGAAACCTACAAGATTTACTAAGATTTCTGACTGTAGTCTACAAAAATATTTCCTGAATCATCTCCTTTGTGCTGGAGATGGCAGCAGAACCAAGGCATTGTTTTTTCATATCTTTTGGAAATTTCAAAACAACTTCTGGAGTCTGGTCAGGAATGTAGTAATTAGAATAACAGGATTAGACCTAAAAATCTATCCTGTAACTTACCTCTTCCATGATAATAACCTTTCTATAAAGAGATATAAACATTCCTTAATGATACATCTCCTTAATGCGGCCAGTGCAACTGACCTTAACCCTCTTCCACGTTCGTGTGGCTTATAACAATTAATCGAATCATGTTAATGGAAGGCTTTTGAAATCAACAGGACAAAAATCAAAACACATGGTACCCCTGAATTGATTTCACCATGTATTACCAAAAACTGTTCACTTTGGCCTCCTTGGGAACTACGAAATGGGTAGTTGCATCTCCTTTTTTTCATCTGCTCACTCCCGCCATCCTGTATGTTAAATCTTACCTCCCTCTCCAATTTCCCACTGATGATTCTTTTGTTTTTCTCTTTCACTTAACCTACTGCTTTGTAAAGCGTATCAAAAGCAAAAGTGCAAGGGAACTCTGACCATCCATGACCATTTTGATGTTGTAGCGCAGTTACAATCTTCTTCATGCACCAAGTGGCTCGTGTTCCCTCGTGTAAGATATCTGTCCAGATGGCAGGTTCTATCTAGCTCCTCTGCAACACTCTTCAGCAAGAAAATCCCTTCTCCAGCCCAGCTTAGAGCCAGAGAGGTATCCACTCCAGCAGTAGCTTAGTATTCAGGGCCCTCAGCACATGGAACATGCTATGACCAGGCCCTAACAGCAGATCCTCACACAGGCCTCATAGTTACATAGTTAGTCAGGTTGAAAAAAGACACATGTCCATCGAGTTCAACCTATAGAGATATGAAGAAAAAAAAAAGCCTAAACAGAACCCTATGCCCACAATTACCCACTGTTGATCCAGAGGAAGGCAAAAAAAAACCCCAATATAGCATGGTTCAATTTGTTCCAACAGGGAAAACAAATTCCTTCCTGATCCCATAAGGCAATCGGATATTCCCTGGATCAACAATCTCTGATGCTTAATATACCTATAATAACTCAATATGCAGTAATATTCTGTGCATTCAGGAATGCATCCAGATTTGTTTTGAAACAATTAACTGAGCTAGCTAGAACTAGCTCCTGTGGGAGTCTATTCCACATTTTCATAGGTCTAACTGTGAAGAATCCTTTCCGTATGCAAAGTTTAAAAATGTCAGCAACCCACTGCCGCGCATGCGCAAAATCAAATTTTACAAACAGCTGGGAAACACGCATTTGCGCGCATGCATGGGAAGCCTTCTCACGCATTCAGTCTCCAACCAGGTATGTGACAAAACCTCTTTTCCTCCAGACGCAACAAGTGCCCCGTTGTCCTTTGCAGTGACCTAATGTAAATAATTTGGCACCAAGCTCACTATATGGACCATTTATGTATTTATACATGGTGATCATATCCCCCTTAATCGCCTCTTCTCCAGAGAGAACAAATTCAGGTCAGTTAATCTTTCCTCAGAGCTGAGCTCGTCCATGCCTCTTATGAGTTTAGTCGCCCTTCGCTGCACTTTCTCCAGTTCCACAACATCCGTTTTGTGAACTGGTGCCCAAAACAGAACTGCATATTCCAGATGAGGTCTTACTAATGCTTTGTACAGGGGCAGGATTATGTCTCTATCTCTGGAGTCCATACCCCTTTTAATACAAGAAAGTATTTTGCTTGCTTTAGAAACTGCAGCTTGACAATACATGCTATTATTCAATCTATGGTCTACCAGAACACCCAGATCTTTCTCCACCATTGACTCCCCCAAACATACTCCCCCTAGAGTGTATGACGCGTGCATGTTTTTAGTCCTCAAGTGCATAACTTTACATTTATCCCTCGGAGGGAGAAGCCCCAGAGAAGAGAGCTTTCTCAAAATGTGCCAACAAACATTTATCATCTCCCCATTCATACCTATGAGCCAGCCTCTCAGGAATTGAAGGCATGATCAACATTTATAACCTGGGTTTAATTCTTGTGCACTGCTGGATGGAGCCTCCTCCCAGCAACAGGTGGAAGTAATCCCCCAACCAACCAGGCTTAAGGAAGACCTGTAGAACACAAAATAGATGCTCAGAACGGTACAGCCCAGCAGTAAACACGTTAATATTGTCAGAGACACAACTGCGTAAGGCAAGGTAGCTACATCTCTATGGAGAATTCACTAGAGGGTTACCGGTATAGTTTTCTGGTGGATTCTCCATAGAAATGTGTCAATAAAGGAAGGCTGGCTGAAAAGCCAAGAACTTGTGAAAGGGGAAGCCCCAGCAGTAGGCTATCCCTGTGTTCCGTAGTTTGTCCTGGAAAGGTTACAGCAATGTGAGCCATTGGCTTTGGACAGCCTGCTATAGCCATTCTGGGTGAAGGAGATGGATTTGCCAACACCAGAGATTATAGTGTAACCCTACCCAAAACTAGCAGCACGATGAACAAGAGGCTATGTAATTATTAGTATTACTGGTCTTATAGAAACATGCAGGTATGACACTAAATGATGTTTTGATTTATGCTTTTTTCCTCCCAGCATCATGCAACAGCACATTATGCAGTGGCCATGGAGAATGCATTGAGACAATCAACAACTTCACCTGTGCTTGTGATGCAGGATTCTACGGCGATCTGTGTCAGCATGGTAAGAATCTTTTATTGCTAGATAATTGTGTATTACAGATATTAATAACAGATATTCCAACTATGAAATTTGATTAGAGCATTACAGGTGCTAAAGAAAAGATAATACATGTTCACTATTTACAGCTATAATGTGTGAAATCTAGGTGAAAAAGGCATCTCTTAAAGTGGAAGATAAATAGACCCTGCCATCACTTTTTAATTGAAACCTTTGCAGCAGTATGGAATAACAGAGACTAACAGTGTATTTTTTTTAATCTGTGATGTATTGAGCAAAGCAAATTAAGCAGGATTCCAACACTTGTGGGAGAGACAGGCACCTTTTATTGCTCAGCTTTCCTGTGTGCGTGATCACACTATCAGCCTCAGCTCTGTCAGATGACAGCAGTAAGATGTCTTGAGAGCTGCACACAGAAACAAGTTACAGAGCAGCATCAGCTCTTATTTGTATGTGCAGATCCCACAAGAACTGGGGGGAAGATTTGCCTTCCATAGGGCTCCCTAATTAGGAATATTAAGTTCTCCGACCCCCGTCAGTGGACCTGCGCGGTCACCCAAAAGCGTGCCCACCCGAAAACATATATGGGTCTATTCACTAAGCTGCCGAGGGCAGCCGAGTGAACAACCGACCCCAAGTGAAGTGAGCCGAACACTGTTCGGCTATTCACTTCAGGCTTGTACGGCTGATTTCAGCCGTCTATCGGCTGAAATCAGCCGTACATCGGCTTGCTTCGCATGGCTTTGGGCCGTAGGCAGATGAGTGAATGACCGTCCTGAAGCAAAGTGAGCCGAACGCTGTTCGGCTATTTACTTCAGGCTGGTGCGGCTGATGTCAGCCGTATATCGGCTGAAATCAGCCGTACATCGGGTGGCTTTGGGTCGGCCGAACATGCTCAGCATGTTTGGCCGACCCGAAGTGCAGAAGGAGTTCGACTCAGCCGATCCAACATCTGGATCGGCTGAGCCGAACCTCCGGCAGGCTACTCACTGCTGTTCGGCCTATTCTTATAGATGCCGAACAGCAGTGAGTGAATAGCCGAATGCCGCTGAGCGGCATTCGGCTCGGCTGTTCTGCTCGGTCCCTCAGAGGGACCGAGCAGAACAGAAAAATAGTTTAATAGTTTCTCTCCTGGGCACTCCCTGCCGCCCAGGAGAGAAACACTGATTTTTCTTTTTTTTTTCTTTAATCTGACACGGAGCCGTGTCAGAATAGAAAAAAAAACAAAAAACGTTTTTGCACATTGGAATGCATTGCTAGATTCCTATTGGCTATTTCAATTTGCAATAGCCAATAGTAAACT
>NW_017308356.1:90389-90901 GCF_000935625.1 Nanorana parkeri | reverse complement strand
TCGTGTCAGAATAAAGAAAAAAAGACACAGCAATGTTTCTCTCCTTGGCGGCCGGGAGCAGGAGACTCCCGGAGCGCCAGGGAGAGTTTGCTGTTTGGAGATCAGTGTCCCTGGTTAGCAGGTAACGAGGGATGCTGATCTCTCTGCAAGTGGCCGGAGCCAGCCGTAACATCACGGCTGGCCCCGCCCAGCTGTCAGAAGAAACACTGATTTTTCTTTTTTTTTCTTTATTCTTTATTCTGAGTTTGCTGTTTGGAGATCAGTGTCCCTGGTTAGCAAGTAACGAGGGACGCTGATCTCTCTGCAATCACGGCTGGCCCCACCCAGCTGTCAGAAGCAGGCTGTTGGCTGGCCGCTCGGTCAGCTTCGGCTTTCAGCGCGGCTCAGCCGAGCTGACGCATATGCGCTCGGCTCGACTGAGCCGCTCGGCCACGTTCGGGAGCTGTACGGGCTATAGTGAATAGCCCGTACAGCACCCCTTCGGTTCTACTGAACCGAAGGGGTCCTGGGGC
>NW_017308356.1:60696-90228 GCF_000935625.1 Nanorana parkeri | reverse complement strand
ATGCATATGCGTTCGGCTCGACTGAGCCGCTCGGCCATGTTCGGGAGCTGTACGGGCTATAGTGAATAGCCCGTACAGCACCCCTTCGGTTCTGCTGAACCGAAGGGGTCCTGGGGCCGAAGCTAGCCGAAGGATCGGCTGAAGCTACGGCTAGATCCTTTGGCAGCTTAGTGAATAGACCCCATAATCTCTTAGCATGTTAGGCCGTCGGATAGGCGCGTGGGCACACTAACACTATTTGGAGGACTTGATTCTGCCGTTCAGTGACCACGCAGGCGCATTGATTGGAGTTCAATGACTCGATGAGCATTCTGACAGTGGCACAGCTTTAATTTTATAATCCATTCAATTAGGTGAAACAGAGGTTAAGAGTTTTGAGTATGTCTACTGTATATTTAAAACATTTTTTTAACATTTTATTTAAAAAAAAAAAAAAAAAAATTGCAATGTTTAACATATTGTAAATCTAATATATTCTCTTGCAGTTGTACAATGTCCACATTTGCTAAATGAACCACCGGCATATATGAATTGTTCCCATCGTTGGGGAATTTACAGTTTTGAATCCCTCTGCCACTTTGAATGTTGTGATGGATTTTTCCTTAATGGAATGGATGATATCCAGTGTCTTTCTTCTGGGAACTGGAGTGAAGCAACTCCACATTGCTCAGGTAATGAAATGAAGACAAGCAGTTAAAAAAAAAATTTAAGTTGCAATTCTTCCCACTTAATGCTGGTTTTAGACAAAATCATACCCTGGGCAAAAACGAAAATGAATCCTTGTATATAATTTTGCATCAAAGGCACAATATAGTTTTATAGGTAAACAAAAGTCACTAGTAAAGTGCCATATTATCAGAATCACATTGGGTTAATAGTACTGGAGCAAGATGGGTGCTATGGTACCAGGTGGATGCTGTGCAATCAGTATTGCCATTTTGGCAGTGCCAGAATTGACCGAAATGATACCATGATAACATATCTGCTGAGACTATAAATAATGGAGAAAGGAAAAAAATAGAAGAAAGTGTATTAACGGTGACAGAGTAAGGTACATGTTCAAGAGGTAATTGTGTATTTGATTACAGTAGTTTCTTGAAACCCAAAATGAATCAGTACCCTAACATAAAAGCTCAGGGAAAATATATGTATCCACACAATGCGGATATTGCACTAGATGCATGTGATGGTGGTCAAGAAACCTTTATTATCCTGTGTGGGATAGTTCTGGTAAATATTGTGACAGGTGAATAGTTTAAACCTCAAACAAAGTATATGCAGAGGTGTATTAGTTTAAGTAAAACTTCTATGAAAAGAAAAAAGATCAAAGAAACTGATGAATGCTTGAAGTCAAGTCTCATTTACTAATAAGCATAATACATCCCTTCAATGTGTTTTGTGGCTTATCTGGCCACTTGGGGGTTTATAGCTATACATCATCTAGGTCCTAGGAGATCACACTCACTTCTACAATTTTTAAGTACAAAATGAGCCAAACATCTATTTCATATGACAGAAAAATAAAAACTGAGTTTTCAGAGCAATAAATCATACATCCAATCTTCCTACCTCTAGCAGCTCCAGTTTTTAATTATGGGGTCTATTCACTAAGCTGCCGTAGGCAGATGAGTGAATGACCGACCTGAAGCAAAGTGAGCCGAACGCTGTTCGGCTATTTACTTCAGGCTGGTGCGGCTGATGTCAGCCGTATATCGGCTGAAATCAGCCGTACATCGGGTGGCTTTGGGTCGGCCGAACATGCTCAGCATGTTTGGCCGACCCGAAGTGCAGAAGGAGTTCGACTCAGCCGATCCAACATCTGGATCGGCTAAGCCGAACCTCCGGCAGGCTACTCGCTGCTGTTCGGTCTATTCTTATAGATGCTGAACAGCAGTGAGTGAATAGCCGAATGCCGCTGAGCGGCATTCGGCTCGGCTGTTCTACTCGGTCCCTCTGTAGGACCGAGCAGAACAGAAAAATAGTTCAAAAGGTAGAAAAAAATAAATAGAAAACGATTGTGCGGAGCTAGCAGTGACAGCTAGCTCCGCCCAACTGTTTTTTATTGGCCGGTGGTTCTGCTGCCGTCAAAAAAAAAAATCACCATAGGAATGCATTGCTAGCTTCCTATTGGCTATTTTAATTTACAATAGCCAATAGCAAACTAGCTATTGTACCCGCCCTCTGCTGCTGTCAATCACTAGTGGGGACCTGATGGAGAACTGCAGCAGAGGGCGGGTACAATAGCTAGTTTGCTATTGGCTATTGCAAATTGAAATAGCCAATAGGAATCTAGCAATGCATTCCTATGATGACAAATGTATTTATTTATTTTTTTCTATTCTGACACGGAGCCGTGTCAGATTAAAGAAAAAAAAGAAAAATCAGTGTTTCTCTCCTTGGCGGCCGGGAGCGGGAGACTCCCGGAGCGCCCGGGAGAGTTAGGCTGTCTGGAGATCAGTGTCCCTGGTTAGCTGGTAATCTGGATCTCTCTGCAAGTGGCCGGAGCCAGCCGTAAGATCACCCGCCCAGCTGTCAGAAGCAGGCTGTCGGCCGGCCGCTCGGCCAGCTTCGGCTTTCAGCGTGGCTCAGCTGAGCCGAGGCATATGCGTTCAGCTCGACTGAGCCGCTCGGCCAAGTTCGGGATAGCCCGTACAGCAGCCCTTCGGTTCTACTGGATCGAAGGGGTCCTGGGGCCAAAGCTAGCCGAAGGATCGGCCGAAGCTACGGCTAGATCCTTCGGCTGCTTCGTGAATAGACCCCTATGTTTTTTTAGAATTAACCAAAGCAGTCAAAATGGTGACACGGGCAGCAATAAAAATTTGTCAAAAGGTCTAACCCTTCCCCACTCTATCCAAAACTCAAAAAAAGTTTTTTTCTATAGATACCCTTTGAAAAACGTCCACTAAAAAGATATTATGCCATCAAAGCTAATTTTCTACAGTAAAACAGATAAACACTCAGAAATGAATGACTCTGGAAAAAAACCCTCCCCAAAAATTCCAATTATTTTATTCCTCTTAAAAGTAAAGAAGGCTATGATAATTGTTTCTATAAAACTGTGGTGGAAGATGTTTTCACACTACAAGCATAAACCAGATAAATGCTTCCGCTTTTTCATTTTATTTCTTCTAGATGGGTATCATTTAGCACACCCTCATGTTAGTTGATATTGAATCTAGTGATGTCTGATCATTTCCCTTACTATGTTTTTGTCTTATCCTTTGGTATTGTCTGTGTGCGACTGGTTTTAAAGCCTGTTATTTTATTTGCTTCTCTTTATGGGAACACTTATGTATGGTATTAGTGTTCTTTCCAGTTTACGTATTGCTAGCCTACCTGCTAGCCTTAGCTTGTTCTTGTGGACTTGTGGCAACCCTTCCCAGAATCTATAGTTAACACACATAAAGCATTCTGGAAAATGGCTGCTAAATAGCTGTGCAGCAGAAGTTATAGCAGCTGGACTAGTGCCCCTAACTGAAAGGGAGTAGTTGATTACTCTAGAACACTTTAGAACTGATAAGTGAACCAATGTTTATGAGACTCCTAAAAGCATACTTGCCCATCCTACATTATATATATGCCTCACCCAGCACAGAAGGTACGGCACGTCACTGGTGTGTATATATACAGTAATGTACAGATGTTTTAGGCAGGTATGTTTTAGGCAGGTGCAAATGTTTTAGGCAGGTATGTAAGAATGCTTTCAGAAATAAAAGTGTTAATAGTTTATTTTTATCAATTAACAAAATGGAAAGTAAATGAACAGAAATCCAAATCAATATTTGGTGTGACCACGTACACTTTGCCTTCAAAAAAGCATCAGTTCTTCTACGTACACGTGCACAAAGTTGTTAAAGGAACTCGGCAGGTAAGTTGTTCCAAACATCTTGGAGAACTAACCCAGATCTTCTGTGGATGTCGGCTGCCTCAAATTATTCTGTCTCTTCATGTAATCCCAGACAGACTCAATAATGTTGAGATCAGGGCTCTGTGGGAGTCAAGCCTTCACTTCCAGGACTCCTTGTTTTTCTTTACGCTGAAGATAGTTCTTCATGACATTGGCTGTATGTTTTGGGTCCTTGTCAAGCTGCAGAATAAATTTGGGGTCAATCACTCCCTGATGGTATGGCATGATGGATAAGTATCTGCTTGTATTTCACAGCATTGAAGACACCATTGATCCTGACTAAATCTCTAACTGCACTGGCATAAATGCAGCCCCATACTTGCAAGGAACCACCACCATGTTTCACTGTTGCTGCAGACATTCATTATTGTACCGCTCTCCAGCCCTTTGGCGTCCAAACTGCCTCCTGCTAAAGCCAAATATTAAAAATTTTGACTTATCAGTACAGAGCACCTGCTCCCATTTTCCTGCGGCCATGTGGCCAAAAAGTCATACCTCTGACGTGGAAACAAGGCTAAGCGACTCAATTATGCATGAAAACATAGGAACTGGGGTGCAGTCTATCTAGGATTACAGGAAGAGACAGAAGGATTTGAGGTAGCCTACATCCACAGAAGATCTGTGCTTAGTTCTCCAAGATGTTTGGAACAACCAACATGCCGAGTTCCTTCATAAACTGTGTGCATGTGTACCTAGAAGAATTTATGCTGTTTTGACGGCAAAGTGTAGTCACACCAAATATTGACTTGATTTGGATTTCCGTTCTGTTCATTTACTTTCCATTTTGTTAAATGATAAAAATAAACTATTAACACTTTTATTTCTGAAAGCATTCTTACTTTACAACATATTTTCACAGCTGTCTAAAAACGTTTACACAATACTGTATTTATACACACACCAGTGACGTGCCGTGCCTTCTGTGCCTCCAGCTTGCCAAAGCTCTGCCCCGTCCAGCCAAAGCCCTGCCCCCCCGCTCAGTAACCAAGCTGTGTACAGATGAGAAAGGGAGGAGTCCCTGTCCCTCACTTGCTCGTCACTGGTGAGGCATCGAGATTGATGTCCTCACTGTTTTTTTTTCCCTTTCTTTTTATTGTCATTGGTCCAAGCCATCCACAGGGCTCACACCTCTAACACAGAGTAGAGAATGTGACAGCTCTTGCCTCACCAAGTTAGGTTACACAAGCAGTGGGGAAGCCCGCTGCTGTGTAACCTAACTACCTGTCAAAAGCCGGATGCATGTGTCCATGACAGGTTACACAGCGGGGAGGCTTTCACTGCTGTGTAATCTGTAACAAGCCGCTCTGAATGGAGAAAAAGCTGTCAGCTTTAGACTTGAAGCTGACACCTTTTTTCTTCATAATACTAGGTGAGGCTCTGCCTCACCTGCCACTCCTGACCGCACGTCCCTGACACACACACACACACACACACACACACACATAAGAATATTGCATCAAAGGGACCAAGGTTAGTTTGCATTCAGACATGTTAGTAAGAACTAACAGTTTTAATGAGCCTGGCAAAGTTCAGGGTCAATAGTCAGTTACTGTATTTCTACTATGACAGGGAAAAGCAATTTGCTGCTTTGTTAGATTATTTTTTTTTTTTAAGTTTCATTAAGTCTTAGGTAATCAAATTTTAACTTAAACAAGTTACAAATTATTGAGTTAATTTTAAAATACAGTAGATTTAGAAACAATAATGTATTCTTTTGCAGCTGTACAATGTCCACATTTGCTAACTGAACAACCATATACAAAATATATGAATTGTTCCCATCCTTGGGGAAATTTCAGTTTTGAATCCATCTGCCACTTTGAAAATCACTTACCTCATAGTTCTCCTATAATCCAAGTTTTAATTAATCTTTCACACTCAAATCTTATTTAAGCTTGATTAACCAATTTTCGCAAATTCCATTTAAACACAGTAGATAAAAACCTGATGATGAAACTGTAACACATATATACAGTATATCTCTTACTTACTTACTTCTTGGCGAGGAATCTGACACTGCACTGTTGCCCTTCTGTTGTCTTGTACCAGTCTTGCCACTCTCCGTTCTACCCTAACATTGACTAGTCGCTGACGGACACAATTCGCACGTTCAGACCCAGATTTTCAGCTGACAGTCCAGTCTTTAAACACTTTAACAGCTGCTCTTGAACATTTAACGAATTCTGCTGTTTTGCTGATACTCGCTCCATGGCTCCGAGCGCCAACAATCATCCCACGTTCAAAGGCTGTTAAATCGCGTTGTTTACCCATATCTTCAGAAAAAAAATATAGCAATAGTTAATTACTGATGCTTCCTACTTTAAAAGAGTAAACATAAGCCTTTCTTTTTCCTTTCTAAAGAATTTGTGATAATATCAAAACATTTTTCAGATTACTTCCACAGAAAATCCTTTTGAATTAAAATATCCCTTTGGATATTGTCACTGAATGAAAATGAATGGCATAGGCAGTAGAAAGAAAAACAAAAGAATTACATGATTAAAATGTCTACAGGCTTTTCAACCATCCCCGTTATGTGTGAAACATTTCTAGCATGTAGGGAAATGATTAACTACTTCATACATAACATATACACTGTGGCCAGATTATTATGACCACCCCATCAGTACTTCGTTGGACCACCTTTTGCCTTCAATACTGCGGCGATACTTCTTGGCATTGACTCCACGAGATGTTGAAAGGTGATGCGAGGAATCTGACACTGCACTGTTGCCCTTCTGTTGTCTTGTACCAGTCTTGCCATAACATTGACTAGTCGCTGGCGGCCACAATTCACACGTTCAGACCAAGATTTTCGGCTGACAGTTCAGTCTTTAAACACTTTAACAACAGCTGCTCTTGAACATTTAACGAATTCTGCTGTTTTGCTGATACTCGCTCCATGGCTCCGAGCGCCAACAATCATCCCACGTTCAAAGGCTGTTAAATCGCGTTGTTTACCCATATCTTCAGAAAAAAATCACTTCTACAGTCGTGGCAAACAACCTGCTTCCCTATTTATAATGGTCTGGCCCTCTAGCAACTTCAGCGCAAAATTATAGCTAATTTGCCTACAAACGTCAGGTGGTCATAATAATCTGGCCACTCAGTGTATATCCAAGAACATAAATATAAAGTTAAAGATTGCCCTTGAATCCGTAGTGCTCCATACTCCCGGTGACTGTGAGACACAAACCACACTCATCAAATATCCATGATCCTGTAAAAAGAGTGGTCAGTGGTCAGAAGAATTGATTCATTTACTTTCCATTTTATTAAAACGAAAAAACATAAGCGCACAACTGATAATTGGTTACTGGAAAAAACACGGGCTATGAATTATGGTGTGCAGGCTCTCACTAGCAGGGAGAGGACCCTGCAAATTCGAATGGTAAACAGAAAAACACAAGAAAGAGCGCTACTACCTGATATTGAATGGCATCTATTCATGAGAGAAGGAACAAATATATATGACTTACAGTTGGAAGTCTGCAAATGTGTCGAGGATGGTGAAACAAGGAACGGTGTACAGAGGGAGTCCAAGAACAAAATACTGCAGCACTGGATGGATGAGGGAGCGCTGTGAAGTTACCTAGCGGCACGCGTGCACGGCTGGCCAGGCCGGGCCACGGCGGCTGAGGGGGGAAGGACCGCGGCGGTTGTGGAACCGGGACCGCGATCGGCGGTGTTCGGTGCGTGTGTAGTGGAGTCAAATCGATGGGCAAAGTGGACGCTGTGCACAGACGGGCTCGCTGTATCGTGATGACTACGTGTTTCGAGGCACAACCTCTTTGTCAAGTCTTAGGGCAAAGATCTTTGGTAACCAAGCTGTGTGGGAGGAGACAGGGAGGAGCTTGCTCATCACTGGTGAGGCATCGAGATCGATGTCCTCACTGTTTTTTTTCTTTTCTTTTTTTTGCCATTGGTCCAAGCTAGGGATGTCCAGATACCGATGCTAGTACCGGTATCGGGGCCGATACAGGGCATTTTCAGGAGTACTTGTACTCCTGAAAAGGCCATGCATAGATCAGATACCGGCCCTTTACATTTTTTAACTAGCTTTGGCCAGTGACCCCCATAGCCCCTCCCCTGGAATACCTCTCCACCAAACGCAGGCTCCCTCTCCGGTCTGACCTCTGCGAACGGAAGTGTGACAGCATGGCGGGCGGTAAGTGTTATGTGTGGACAGGTTCTTCTCCCTGCTGGTGCTGGCTGCAGAGCTCTGTGTCCCTTTCACAGACCTCTGTAGCCGGCATGAGAAGGCAGAAGAGAATACAGCTGTGAAATCCCCGCTGCCCCCCTCCCTCCTGCCCCCTGTATGTTAGCTGCTGCTGCTCCTCCGTGTCCCCTCCTTTTCAACTTGGTAAAACTGTTTGCTTTTGGTGATATATCACAAAGTGTGAGATGTCCGTGCTCCTTATGTGTAATGCATTCACCCGACCTACACAGCAGTTTTCACTCTCATTGAAAGAAGAGAATGTCCATTCAGTGTGCTCACGGGGGAGGAGATGAGAGAAGCTGTAAATCTTGCCTTCACACAGAATGGACCTTCTCTTCTTTCATTGAGAGGGAAAACTTCTGTGTATGTCTGGTGAGGGCATTATTAAACACATAAGGAGCACGGGCATCTGACACTGAGATATACCACCAAAAGCAAACAGTTTCATCAAGTGGAAAAGGAATCGACACTTGTAAAATTAGCCAGCCTGCTATTAGATATTTTAAATTGCAATAGCCAATAACAGGCTGGCTACCCGCCCATTGACTGCTGTCAATCAGCAGAGAGGACCTGATTGAGAACTTTGTCTTCAGTTCCCTCCTTTGCTGATTGACAGCATGCAGTGGGCGAGTACAATAGCCAGCCTGCTATTGGCTATTGCAATTTAAAATATCCAATAGCAGGCTGGCTATTGCTCCCAGCCACTGCCTGCTGTATTTACATTCAGTGAATCCAGTGAAGTAGAAAGGTGTACACACACACACACACACACACACACACACACAAAATAATATTGCATCAAAAGGACTAAGGTTAGTTTGCATACAGACATGTTAGTAAGAACTAACAGTTTTAATGAGCCTGGCAAAGTTCAGGGTCAATAGTCAGTTAATTCTACTATGACAGGGAAAAAGCAATTTGCTGCTTTGTTAGTTTTAAAAAAAAAGTCTTAGGTAATCAAATTTTAACTTAAACAAGTTACAAATTATTGAGTTAATGTTAAAATACAGTAGATTTAGAAACAATAATGTAACTCTCAAAGATGCTCCTGTATTCTTTTGCAGCTGTACAATGTCCACATTTGCTAACTGAACAACCAAAGTATATGAATTGTTCCCATCCTTGGGGAAATTTCAGTTTTGAATCCATCTGCCACTTTGAATGTCTTGATGGATTTTCCCTTAGTGGAATGGATACTATCCAGTGTCTTTCTTCTGGGAACTGGAATGAAGCACCTCCCCATTGCTCAGGTATGGAAATAAAATGGAAAGTATAATGTATTTTCAGTGAGCACATATTTTTTAAATAATATTTAGTCTTTGCCTGAAGTCATTTTTATGTTACTTTCTCATACTTGCAAGTTTCTTCTTTTTTGTTATTATATTAGATGTGTAAATTTGTTAATTAGCCACTATAGGTAGGGTAGACTAGCTATTTCAGTAACCGTGTCTTTTGAAAACTGTTGACAACATATTAGACGCACAGGGACAGCATTGTTTTTAATGAGGCAGGAGAGTCATAGACTTGCTGAAGGAGTGGAAAGCATAATCCAACTAAAACTTACAGTGCTACACAATAACCATATAACATAACTATTAAAACAAACCTATAAAAAGAGCACTGTGTAGCACTGTAAAGCAGGAGTTATTATGCATTTGTAATCATCAAACATGTCTGCTCAAATTTACATATTAAATTACAAACTAAACATAGATTTTTTTTAAATCAAGATTAACACACATTGATAAGAGTATTTATATTAAGCTGATCTTGTTCATATGTATGTCTTAAAAATCATTGAAAAGACAATGTATATCCCTGTAAGCCACAGCACATTGTAAAAGGGATAAAGTAACAAAAATGTGGAAAAGCCCAAGCTTGTAAATGCGTATGCACAGTACTAGATATAAGAACATGGTAACAAATAGGCTGATAAACTAAACATTCCGCGATATGGAAAGACCCAAATAACTGCCTACTATTATGGAAGCTGTCGTACTAACTTAAACCAGTGAATATTCTAAATCCATGCACCGCGCTAACAAATCAAAATATATATACAACCATCACCCAAAGTTAATGGAACATTTAACAACAATTAATAACCATATTAGTGTATACCATAAATGCATAATTAGTGACAGATTAACAAACATCATAAAACTATTGGTGATCATAACTCATAATAAAACTTCCTTAGTGTTAATAAATAAGTCCACAGCTTGCATGTGCTATTTCATCCAAAGTGCCAATGTTCTTATATATCCAAGAACATAAATATAAAGTGATAGATTCCCCTTGAATCCGGAGTGCTCCAGACTCCCGGTGACAGTGAGACACAAAACACACTCACCAAATATCCGTTCCAGCGGGGAGAAAAGAAAGTGACAGCCGGCCGAGCGCTGCAGGACGAGGGCGCTGTGAGCGGCCGGCGTCTCTCCTCCCACTGTTTATAAAAAATTAAATATTTTAAAAAATTGAAAAAATAAAAAACATTTTCGGTATCGGTTTCGGCCTGACATTTTTTTTATTTCGGTTTCGTTTCGGTTTTAAAATTTCCATTTCGGTGCACCTCTAGTTATATAGATTTTTTTTATTTCTTAGCACAGTACATGGATTTTGAACAGATAGACTGAGCCTAAAATGTTTGCTACAGAATAAGATTACATATTAGTAAGATATAAATCTGTCAAGATTTATGTAGCCACACCAGTTAAAGGAGAACTATGGGGTAAGTGTTTTTCCCCATAGTTCTCGTAAGGGTCACGGGAGGACATAAACTAGCGTCCTCCCGTGACCCAAAAGCTCAGTAAATCGGGAGCTACAGCTCGTGGTACACCATGACCGCCACAGCCGGGACAGATCCCGACATTACTGTTGAGATCCACCCAGCTGTGTGAATGACAGCTGGCTCTGCCTATCTAGAGCCAGCTTTACCCTCCCCCGTCCGTTCTGCCAGTCAGCACTGGAGGATCGGAGCAGGGGGGAATGCCTGCAGGGAGCCGTGAGTGACAGTCACCAAACTCTGCAGAGAGATGATCGAGAAGTGAGCGAGCGACGTTATGTGTTCGCTCACTTCCCGATCTATTGAGCCGACGTATGACAGTTTCATTGTCACGCGTCAGCTCAAACTATGAGGTTGAGTGAAAATCACTTACCTCATAGTTCTCCTATAATCCAAGTTTTAATTAATCTTCCACACTCAAATCTTATTTAACGTGATGAACCAATTTTCGCAAATTCCATTTAAACACAGTAGATAAAAACCTGATGATGAAACTGTAACACATATATACAGTATATCTCTTACTTTTGCAGCTGTACAATGTCCACATTTACTAACCGAATCACCAGTGTATATAAACTGTTCCCATCCATGGGAAAATGTCGGTGTTGGATCCCTATGTCACTTTAAATGTGCTGATGGATTTTCTCTTAATGGAACTGATAAGGTCCAGTGTCTTTCTTCTGGGAACTGGAATGAAGCACCTCCACATTGCACAGGTACAAGGGAAAGTATTGTATTTTTAGTGAGCATATATCTTTGAGTTATTTCGTTTTTGCCTTTATATTAAGGTTTTTATACAACTTTTACATATTTTTAAGCTTCCTCTTCCTTTTTGTCATTACATTAAAGATAGCAATTTGTATTACCTGTGGAAAAAAAAGATAGCAATTTGTTTGTTAGACACTAGAAATATGGTAAATTAGTTATTACAATGTCTGTATCTTTCTTGTAGCAACATTTCGTATGACTTGCTGTATAAAAAAAGAGTGGAAAGCATAACCATTGTGGAGGACTGTAAAGCAGAAGTTAGAGCTACATTTGTAATGATTAAATACAGTATGGCTCCCCCAATATACATACACTATTACATTACAAACAAAACATTTTTTTTTTTTTTGGTCAAGACTAACTCAGATTGATAACAGTATTTATATGAAGCTGATCTTGTTCGTATGTCTTAAAAATCATTGGAAAGACAATGTATTCCCTGTAACGCAGGGCATTGTAAAAGGTATACAAGTAACATAAATGTGGAATAGTAGTTATAATATATACACACTATAATAATAGTAATTAGTAATAAATAAATGTGTGAAGAAGGATTTTCCAGTTAATTAAAGTTTGAGTTTATCTTTCATACTCAAATCCTATTTAAAATTGAAACAAATCTACTCATATTCAGTTAAAACACAGTAGATAAATAGCTGTTGAAACTCTAACACATATACACATCTGTATTCTTTTGCAGCTGTACAATGTCCACATTTACTAACTGAATCACCAATGTATATGAACTGTTCCCATCCTTGGGGAAATTTCAGTTTTGAATCCCTCTGCCACTTTGAATCTCCCAATGGATTTTACCTTAATGGCACTGATGAAGTCCGGTGTCTTTCTTCTGGGAATTGGAATGCAGCACCTCCACATTGCTCAGGTACTGAAAATAGAGGGAAAGTATTTTGGAGTTTCCTTAACGTAATTTTTATGTGGCTTTGCAAGCCTGCTCTTCTTTTTTGCTATTATATTATCTATAGAGATGTATTTATTAGCCACTAGATGCAGGGTAGATTAGCTGTTACACTTACTCTGACAACTGTTGACATTGTTTTTTTTTGTTTTTTTTTTAAAGAACACGTGTTGATAAGATTATTTATATCAAGCTAATATTGTTCATAAGTATGTTATAACAATAATTGAAAATACTATTTGTTTCCTGTAAGTCACAGTGCATTGTGAAAGGGATATAACTAACAAGAAGAGGGGGAATGTGCATACACAGCACTGTATATCACTGTATATATACACAGCACATGGCAACTAATGTATTAAACTTAGTATGTTTGCTGCTGCAAAATATGATAACATGTTAGTAATAAGTAAATGTGTCACAAAGAAATTTGCTTATCTTATTTCTAATCAAACAATGAGTAGATCGTTTATTCTAAAAGTGATATTAAAGTCAAAAGGTTTTTAAGCTATTTCAAAAGCTGATAAAATCACTTACAATGGATGCTACTCCTTCATGTTTAAAAGTTTTAGCGTCCTGCAGAATCAGCTGGTCCCCTGAGTGCTGGCCCTGATATCCAGTTTTATGGTGGCTCCTTTCCCCTTGCAGGGTCCTATGGAGCGTCCCTTATGTGTGCTAGTAAGCTGTGTGTGTCTCCACAAACACACAGGCACAGCAAGGCAAGCCACTGCCCTGCTCCCTGCCAGAGGCATCCCCAGGGTGGGTGTTACCTGGTGCGCATCCGCTGGGACACCACGCACATGTGTGATGTCATCACGAACGTGCGTGATATCATCACGCACATGCGTAATGGCGTCATGTGCACTTGGTGATGGACACCGGCAAAGAGAGAAAGGGACACTCATCTGGTGGGATAAGGTATGCCGTTGGCTCCTCTCCTCTCTTGTGCAGCTATCAGGCTCTCGGTCCATGGCTGAGTGCCCGACTTTTGAGAGAGGGTGACACCAAAATGACTGTCAGTCATTTTGTTGTCAGCCCATCTAATGGTGTTACCTGCTGCAGGCCACACCCCCGAATTCCCCCTTGTGACACCACTCCTACCTGCTCCCTGCTACTCCCTCCTCCTTTCTCCAAGCTGGTAGATATACAGCTGCTGGAAACTGCTCTGTCCCTTGTGATTTTGTACTCCAATGAAAGTTCAGGGAAGCTGAGCTGAGAGATTTGGAACCAACATTTAAAGAAATACTTTGCTGGGATGTATATTTGTTTGATTTGGATACATTATTGGAAAACGTTTGAGAGCTTTTTGCTACTTTAAATCTTATTTAAAACTGAACGAGTCAATCTGTTGAATTGAAGAAGTGATGTTGTCATTCTAATACATATACACATCTGTACTCTTTTGCAGCTGCACAATGTCCACATTTGCTAACTGAACCACCAATGTATATGAACTGTTCTCATCCTTGGGGAAATTTCAGTTTTGAATCCCTCTGCCACTTTAAATGTCTTGATGGCTTTTTCCTTAATGGAACTGATACGATTCAGTGTCTTTCTTCTGGGAACTGGAATGAAGCATCTCCACATTGTTCAGGTACTGAAATTAAGTCACAACAGGGATTCAGTTTTTCACACAAATATGCATCTCTAACTGAAATAATGAAAGGTTTTAATAAAGCTTATGTAAAAATTATTTCATTAAAACTACTAATTAGGGATGCACCGATACTTTTCAGATACCTGTGCCGATACTTGGCATTTTCATGAGAACTACCAGGGTTGCAGCGGTTACAGCTGGGACCTAGCTCTGGCGCTCCACCACTGTCCTGAAATCATTAGTCGATATTGTTTTAGAAAAACTGTCACATGGCAATAAACAGAAATGTATCAGTACTTGTACTTGTAAGTACTTGGGCAAGTATCAGTACTTGTACTTGCAAAAATGGTATCGGTGCATCCCTTTATTTATATTTATAGAAACAAAATCATACATTAAAACAGAGATGTACAAATCCCAGGAGCTCTGTGTGTTCCTTACAAATGACAGCTGCCTCCTAACTTTTGAATTTTTCTCTCGTCTAGTCTTGGAGCTCGAAAACTATCTGTACTTGTACTTGTACTGAGTACGGTACTTGGTATCGGTGCATCCCTACTACTAATCAGGGACGTACAGAATTATGGAGGAAAAAGCTGTCAGCTTCATGTCTGAAGTTGACAGCTTTTTCTCCATTCAGATTGGCATCTAACAGGTTACATAGCAGGGAAATCCTCACTGCTGTGTAACCTGTCACGGAGCCTCAGCGGTGAGGAGCAAGTGAGCAACAGGGAGGCTCCTCCCTTCCTCCTTTACACCAGCTTGGGGATGGGTTCAGGGGCGGGGCTTCGCCCGGCGGGGGGCGGGGCCTCGTCCGAGAGGGGGGGGGTGGGGCTTCGGCCGGCGGGGGCAGAGCTTCGGCCGACAGGAGGTGGGGCTTTGGGCGGCGAGGCTGGGGAATGCCTCACCCCGAGCAAGAGGTACCGCACGTAACTGCTACTAATGTCAAATTTCTGAACATATGAAAAATACATGAAGTGCCTCATATGTTTCATTAAGGTTGATGAAGTGTAAGACTTAAAGCCTAATGTCCACTCACTGAACGGTAGCATTAAACACAATTGGTAAAGGTAGCAGGTTTGTGATACGAAGAAAAGTGATAAGAAAAAAAGAGAAGAGAGACACTGATTGGTTACTATGGGCAGCAGCTCAAGATTCTGTCTGCTCCAGTTTTGATAAATTACATTATTTGTCTTTAGTTTTCCGGTTTTATTGCCTGGGACATCTCTGGTATAGCTGAAGGGCTCAAAAGAAACACTTGGCAATCACCTTTCAACTGCTCCAATCTGATGATAGCTTATTGGTTAATATGTACATTGCAGTGTCTGTTAATTATCTTGAAAATAGGACAAAATATCTGACATTTTTAAAACCACCACTGGAAAATGATAGTTTGCATTTAGAAGCTTCAATTTAATTGGTTGCAGCACAAAATGTTTCCATTTTTAACATGTGCAATGGCACACACATGATTTAGAAAACTCTCAAGACCTTAAAATGCTATACATTTTCTGAACACAGGGGACTATGGAATAGAATTCTTCTTTTTCTATAATATATTCCTAACATGCCTCAATGTCTCTCAGGTATATGTGTAAGATAGAAGTGGATCCTCTGTGTCGCCAACAGGTGCCAGAAGGCTCTCACCAGGGCAGAGTCCAGCAAACAGCAGTTGATTCCATGGGAGACAGGACTAAAGGGACTTGGATTGTGATGCCAAGTTTGCACAGGGCAGTATCTCTGCCATTTGTTTAGTTCCAGTTACCCCAGACGAGGCCGCTGCTGACGGCTGGAGTGTTCTAATCAATATAGCAGAAGGGGAAATCTTGCTGCTGTGTGGATGTGGCCGGATGCATAAGTGCCCAGGCTCCAGATGGAGTTGAAAGCAGACCCTGAAGGACACTATTTATTATATCGATTGGAGCCTGGTCAGGGGCATCTAAGACTATTCAGTATTTATGGGCCAAATGTGAAAAATGCAATTTCTTTTTTACAAAAAACTAAATGACCTGGGATAAAGGGAACTTGGCTGAGGTAGATTATTGCATGCAATATTACAAAGGAACTAATTAGGGATTTCTTGAAAAAGAAAGGTGCACACTTGAATAGTTTGGAAACAGGAGCCTTAATCATTTATAAATGAAAAGCATATTTATGATCCCTGGAGGATATCACATGCATATCGCATGCAGAGAAAAACGATTACACGTGTCAAACAATGGTAAAAAAAAATTTTGGATGGACTTATTATTTTTAAACTTCAAGAACTATTATGGCAAATACGATGATTATTAAAATATATAATTTTGTTTACTCATATCAAGCACATATATCATTTTTTTCTTTAAACAAAGGGGTAGGACCCCTAGGTGGATGTTTCCAAATAATATGAGATTAAATGATAAATGTCAAAAATATATTGCAAAAATTACAAACTATGGGAAGACTTCCCCTGGTCCCTCAGTGGAAGAGTTGTTTAAAAAAAAAAAAAACACAAAACAATATATTGTAGAGGATGATACATTTTTTCCAGACCTCATCCTTCCTGATACCTTGTCAATATATAAAACAGTTAAATAAGGCTATGATGGTTTTATATGGAGAAGGAAGAGATCAATAGTTAATACCAGGGTCTTAGTCCTGAATTGTGTTGGTTTCAAAATACCCGTTACAATGTTCATCATTGATTAGTGTCATCATAGATTAGGTTCCTGGCTTTATTTGGTAATCCTAGATTTAAAGAAGGGTGGTAAGTTTTTAATAAAAATTATGGGTTTCCATACCTAAAAAAGTTTATGTCAACATGTTAGGAACCCAGAGAGCAAAATAATAGGTTAGATAAACTATTTTTTTTCATTATCAAATTAGAGGCTATACTTGTAGGATAAGATAGATATGTAATGATACTAAATGCATGATAGAGAATCTGCTAAGTAAATCCTTCAGCAAGTAGGGCCAATATATATTCTCCCATTGAAAGGACTTAACAAGTTTTTGATGAAGTCCAGGATCCACGCATTGAGTAAAACATATGATAACAAAAAATGATGGAAGGCTTATCTTCCACACCTCCATAATGTTGGTGAGGTAGTCATTGGGACAATTGAAGAGGTATTGAAAACACATAGGTACTGATTTGAGGAAGATGTATTTAAAAGCTTTTAACCGTAAGATATTTTATTGTGGGTCCATTATAACATTTTGGAATAAAGTGTCCTAAATTAGGATGGCAGGTGTCCTTGGCAGCCAGGAAAAAAATGTTAAGAAAACTTTTAAGATTACTACCAGCATTTGCTTAACAGAAGTCGTTTGTTGTTTAGTAAGACATTTTGTATGTATTTTCTACGTAATTTGTTAAATAAATAAGATGCTAAGAAAAAGTGGAGCACACGGCCCATGTCACAGTTCCTTGTACATTGATCCGACGCTGAGTTTTGCCTCCTGTCCGAGCTGCTCGGTTTCCTGTCAATCCGCCCTGAGCCTAGGTGTTAAAAGGCTTGTGCACCTGTGCTTTAGCGTTCAATCAACTCGTCTCCACGCTACTAGCCGGACCTCTCTGTTTCCTGTGGCTTTGCTGTTTGAGTATAGCTTGTATTTTGTGTCTTGCTTGCTCTTGTTGTTTTCAGTGTTCCCTTCCTGCTCTGCTCTTGCATTCCCTCTGTTTTCTGTCTGTGTACCTCTTTAGTTTAAATTCAAAGAACTTGCGCTAATGGAAATAATAAGAATAATAAAATATGGATAAAAGTTAGATTGGATAAAAATGGATAAAAATAAATGGATAAAAATAAATTATTCTAGAAGGGTAAGGGAAGCCGCTGAACAAAAAGGCACTCAGCCCCTATTAGGATGTATTATTTCAAAACGTACAGCGCTAGCCGTCCTTCAGAGGTGCATATAAGAACTCAGACGTTCAGGTCAGGATTTAACAAGTGCTATTAAAAAATAATTAATAATTAATAAAACATTCAGTGAAGGGGTGTGTCTCAAAATATTCAATGTGAATCGGTTGTGTGAACAAATAAAGTTCATAACACATCAAAACAGACAATATATAAACTTATCTAATAAAATGTAATAAACTGTGAATATATGTATCATGTGTAAGTGATTCTTGTTAATAAATAGTGAATGGACAAACAATGTGTACCATTTGAATAAAATAAAATAAAATTAAACTTTTTTCGATGTATGTGTGAATAGTCCAAATCTTTTGTAGTTTTTTTAAAAGTCTTTAGAAATCCATAAATGTAAGACACTTCGAGAGTGAAGATTCAGTGCAATAATGTGTCCAACGAAAATAAAAAAAAACGAAGAAAAAATGAAGACAAAATGAAGACAAAAATAAAGAACAAAGTGTAGAAAAAATGTAGAAAAAAATGTAGAAAAAATGCAGCAAAAGCCCCCTGCAGCTCCGTCTTTAATATCCACGCTCGATCAAGCTTCAGGGAAGGAAAGGTCTCCCGTTTTACCCGTGATGTTTAAGCAGAATATCCTCGTATTTTAGGGGTCCCCCCGGTGGGATATCCAATCATATAATCAAAATAAGACATACGCTCATAGCGTAGTAAAACCCAGGTTTATTATAGTAATACAGCATACAAGTTTAAAAAAACGCGCTAAAATATATTTTAAAAAGCCGGCTGGTCCCTTTAGGCGTGATTCCTATTAGGCTGGATCAAATGACGTGAGAATAGGGGGCGGACCTTTCCTTCCCTGAAGCTTGATCGAGCGTGGATATTAAAGACTGTGCTGCAGACTTACCTTGATGAAACAAACGTGTTTAACATCTTTGGATCTGGTGAGTGCATTCCCTTGAGGGGACTTTTGCTGCATTTTTTCTACATTTTTTTCTACATTTTTTCTACACTTTGTTCTTTATTTTTGTCTTCATTTTTTCTTCATTTTTTCTTCGTTTTTTTGGATTTTCGTTGGACACATTATTGCACTGAATCTTCACTCTCGAAGTGTCTTACATTTATGGATTTCTAAAGACTTTTAAAAAAACTACAAAAGATTTGGACTATTCACACATACATCGAAAAAAGTTTAATTTTATTTTATTTTATTCAAATGGTACACATTGTTTGTCCATTCACTATTTATTAACAAGAATCACTTACACATGATACATATATTCACAGTTTATTACATTTTATTAGATAAGTTTATATATTGTCTGTTTTGATGTGTTATGAACTTTATTTGTTCACACAACCGATTCACATTGAATATTTTGAGACACACCCCTTCACTGAATGTTTTATTAATTATTAATTATTTTTTAATAGCACTTGTTAAATCCTGACCTGAACGTCTGAGTTCTTATATGCACCTCTGAAGGACGGCTAGCGCTGTACGTTTTGAAATAATACCTCTTTAGTTTGCTGTGGCTGTGAGTCCTCTCCACAGCATTGTTTCCTGCTCTGTTTGTGGTTGCCTACTGCTCCTGTGGTTATCGTGCTCTGCACTATTGTGCACCTCCCTCCTTCCTCCTGTGCATTCCCATCTGCTGTTACTGTGTATCTCTTGTCTCTGTGGATACATCTGTTGTGTGTTCCATTCTGTTAGCTGGACCCCGTGTCATGCATGTTCCCTGTGTCTTCCCTTTCATGTTCCCTTTAGTACCTTGTACCCTGTATGCACACTGTGTCTTGTCCATGGTGCTGTGATCCCAGAGTACCCGCTGGCACTGTGCCTGCACAGGTGTGTCAGAGAGCCACAACCTGGGAGCTGCCCCGCAACTCAACATCCACGCCATCAGTGGCTCTGGTGAAGACCAGGCGGCTCTCTAGATCCTGCGACTCTGGCATACCTGCGTTTGTTGTGCAGTCACACTGTCCCTGCATCTCCAGAGGCCTGTATCCCTGCACATTTGTTATTTAGTCACAATATTCTGCACCACAACACCCAGAGTTTACGATTCCTGGTACTCCAGTGCCCTAATCGTGACAGCCCATACTGCATTTTGAAGCTTATTATTTTTTTCTCTGATCTTCAGTGACTGAAACATCTTATCTGAACATCTGTATCCTGCTTCCTGATATTACACATATAGCCATAGTTAATTACTGATGCTTCCTACATTAAAAAAGTAAACATAAGCCTTTCTTTTTCCTTTCCAAAGAATTTGTGATAATATCAAAACATTTTTCTGATTACTTCCACATAAAATCCTTTTGAATTTAAATATCCCTTTGGATATTGTCACTGAATAAAAATAAATGGCATAAGCAGTGAAAAGAAAAACAAAAGAATTACATGATTCAAATGTCTACAGGCTTTTCAACCATCCCCGTTATGTGTGCAACATTTCTAGCACATAGGGAAATTATTAACTACGGTACTTCATACATAACATATACATACCGTATTTGCCGACCTATAAGACGACTTTTTATACTTAAAAGCACCCCCTGAAAATCGTGGGTAGTCTTATACGCCGGGTATACAATCTGATCTATCAGCCCGCTGGATGTGTGGTTATACTGTATGTACGGTAGCTTCAGCTACATACAGTATACCGCGCTGAGCCAATCACGGCGAGCGATGTACACAACCTCCACCAATCCGAGCAGGCTTTGTATTCATTAATAGAATACATCGCTCGCCGTGATTGGCTCAGCGCGGTAAACTGTATGTAGCCGAACATACCGTACATACGGTATTACCGCACATCCAGCGGGCTGACAGATTAGTGGGTGTATTTAAACATTACTTTGGGCTATACTCGTCTTATATGACAAGTATAGCCCAAAACCTATGTTTTAACTGAAAAATGAAGGGGCCGGCTTATACGCCCAGTCACCTTATATGCCGGCAAATACGGTAGCTTTATACCCTTAATGGCTCAGAGACATTTTTACATTTCCATAATGAGCCTGTTTATTTGTTGATAACTTTATAATTACTTAATTCAATAAAGTTATACATATATTGTTTTTTGGGGGGTAAAACTGGGCTTCCCCCCTACTGTGAAAACACAGAGGGTCGCTTCCTCAGCACAGTGGCCATTCAGTTAATGCCTAGTATTTTATTTTTATCAGTGAATAATAGGCATTCTCTGATTGGATGATGGGTGTTGATGTCATAGCACCATCGCTTGTCCAATCAGAGAACATCTAATATTTATGACAACAATACCAAGCATTCTCTGGTTGATCGCTGTACTGAGTGAGTTTTCACAGCAGAGAGGAAGTTACTCAGCACAGTGGCAGTATAAAGACCCCTGGAGACAACTGTAAAGCATTGTAGTAGCTGCGGCTACTACAATGTTCTATAAGATTTCAGTGGCCCTACCAGGGATAAATGATATATTCTTACATTGTGTGAAGCTGGACCAATGTAAGCATACATAAATCTTTATAGATGGAGTTCCAGTCCCTAGGAAGATCACATTATGCACCTAAGGCCCATGTGACATGAAGGCTCAGGTGACGTAGCAACTGTGCCAGGGAAAACCACGGAAACCTATGCAGCCAGTGCCACAGACTGACCCACTGTCACAAGACCACTACACACTCCTGCCCTGACCCAGCTGCTCTATTAAGTTCCCCAGGTATAGGCCACACTTCTTTTCAGGATTGAAGAGACTCAGTCCATACTTAAGTAAAGCAAAGACAAGATCAAGTTGATAAACAACATAAAAGTTCTAATAACGTTACATTTCCTTGTCTCTGGACAGTCCATTTCAGACCTCTGCCCACAGCAGAGAGTGCTCTTTCAATAGAGTGTCCGGCTGCGCTGGTAAGCCCACTTTGGGAAGAAGAACAGAAGCATTCCCCACTCAGGGGAAAACCTAATAACTGGAAAGCTATCATCTTGCTAGGTACACCCTGTGTCTACCGTGAGGGCCCAAAAAGGACCTCTCTGCTTCCCTCTTGCTCTGCTTCCTGCTACCAACATCAAAAGACCAAAAAACCCTTTGGGAAGTCTTGTCCACCGCTATTTATACCTATTCATACCTTCTAGCTGTCAGAGAGAAATCCCTCGAGGGAACTATGGATACTACACCCTCTGCACTCCAGGAACCATAGTAACACGGCCTTACATTTTTAAATCCCAATTTTCTTTGGTCCATCCCCTGTGGACACAACTTTAGACAGAGCACCAACATTACATATCTTGTCACAATCATAAACAACAAATAACACTGTAAAACAAGCAAACATTTTGCATAAACAACATGTTAATGTGACACGCAAAACAGTGCTATGGCGTGTTGGTGTATTGAACTAGTAGTCCTCACGTATAAAATCTGGGATCTGGCAAAGGCACCACCAGTCCTGGGGTGCACTCAGGTAACCAATAGTACCACATCCTCCTCCTGAGGTCTCACTCACAGGATTTTGTTAGTGGTTAGTGGACTGTGACTGCAGTCTTTTCCTGCTGCTTGGGGAATATTACATTCCAAACACACTGCTGCTGTCTATCAGCAGCAGAGTGGACCTGATGGAGAACTCTGCTCTCAAAGTTCCCCATCAGGCTCCACTGACAGTGGGCATCACTGGTTGTTACAGCTGACAGCATCCTTGACGACCAGTGATGCTTCCTTTTTGGTCTGCTAACCATTAAAGAGGTTTTGGTATATCTGTTCGATAAGTGCAAAACAATACCCATTGATCATGTCAGAAACTCAGAACTGCCCTGTGTTTGGTGCACACTGTTTTGTGTTATCGCAAGGAGAGTAATTAGACTTCCTAGTACTTATCTTGATAACTACAACATGATTAGCCTTTATGTTAGCAAAACAGGAGAGTAGGTAGGCCTAAATAGTTGAGCAAAAAAATTAAATACCTGGGCAGTGCTACCACCATTCAGGAGTTAACAACAACTGAGTGCATGTCTTGCGGAACAGGTATTTTTCTGTACTTGCAAGATCTTTAAAGGAATAAAACATGCATGTTCTGCAGAGATGTGCTGCATATGCGTTCTTTTTTTATTTCTATTTTGCCCTGGCATACACCCAAATTGTCAAATGCCTGAGCCTCACTGGGCAATAGAGGTTCTGGCATTTGACAACTGATACATTCTGCTAAAACTGTTCTCCTAATCCCAGTTCCAGTAAGTTTATTCACTCAAACTTTTTATATGATTTTCTGTCTTCTTGTTTATTTAAGCATGGCAAATTCTAAAAAGCTATTGTGATTATTAATGCATTTCATTGTATTTAAAAGTTGCAAGATGAACAGCTTTTGCGCTGTTTTCTTTTTTTCCCACAGAAAGTCTGGACTTCCTGTATTCTCAGATGGACCATCAGAGACCAGTGTTTATACTTGGTTTGGCAACTGTTGCCAGTGCTTTAACCCTAGCAATAGTTTTGTTGGTAATTAAGAGACAATTAAAAAAAGGTAATTGCTTTCCACAATGTACATAACTAAATAGTTGGACAAAAGTGTTTCCTGTATTGATAAATACAAGAATATTTAAATTTGGAATAGTTCTGTATTTGGAGACTGAGTTTGACATGTAATGATAGTTTATTAACGTGAACATGAATAGGGTAGGGAAGGGTTAAAAATCAGTTATTGTTTGCAGTGTCTGCCCTGTTAGGGAGATTTTCCATCACTTCCTTTCCCAGAGCTGCATCAAGAAGTGGGAGGAAATATTTACTAAGCACAGGGAGTGCCTCCTTTAGTTGGTTGTCACCACACACAGGCACAGCCAAAGGAAAGAAGATTTTGGCAAGGAGAAGCAGATTCCTGCTTCAGGTAAGTATATATATCTGGGATGGGAGGAAGGGAGGTTGGTTTAGGTCAGGATAGTGGTGTGGAGGCAATGTTTGTAAAAGTACAGTGACCCTTTTTTAATTAATTGATGGAGGTTGAGTCTGGCATGGGGAAGTCAGTCAGTTAACCTTCATTAGCTAATAAGGACAATATTGGAGCAATTCAAGTATATATTGTATAAAAATATAGAGAAAGGTACAAAACCAAAAATATTGACCATTGCCTACTATCTAGAGTATATTCTGAAAACTCTGACAGAACTTACAATTTTGTCCTTAAACGCACTGTAAAAAATAAAAAAACGTTATGTGGTACCATATATCTGGCTATATTCTGCATGCTAGTACAATGCAGTAAAATATGGGAACGAACCATCATATTGTCTACATGTACTGTATAAAGTAAGTATACACAACTTCAAGGCAGTTCCCCAATCTTTTAGTGACAGCTTTCTTCTGAGAATTGGATCCCAGCCTTTTTTAATTGGCCCTTATTTGCAGAAAAAAAAATCAACATCTATGACAGGATTAAACTCCAAATATTCTGGATATGATTAGGACATAATGTCTTATCTAAGAGTTGATATTAATAATAATATTCAGACCTCACTCTGACATTGAAAGTAACTTTTAGGCTGGGTTCACACCTAGGTGACAGCGTTTTTGCGCGCTTCTACGCGTGATTTTGATGCACGTCTTTGCACGATTTGTGCGCGGTTTATGGATGGATTAGGAAAGTTAAGAATGTAGAAGTCCTCATTTTCATACTTGTTGCAGGTTAGTCAGGGCTGGTATAACCACTAAGCAAAATAAGCATGTGCTTAGGACACCAAGGGAAGGGGCAGCACAGAGTCACTAAAGGATAAGTGCATTTTTTTAAATGTGCACTTATCCCCTTTGCCCTGAGCTAACTGATCCCGCCCTCCACCTCTACAGATGTATATGTTGCAATTTGGGACCACATAGGGATTTAACTTTTTCCTCTTTAGCTGGGGGCAGGTCTAATGGTGCACATTGTACTCATTTTGCACAATGCTCCAAGGAATTCCTGCTTATAACTAAGGGGATAGAAAAACAGCACTCCCTTGGGAATGTTAGGCAAGGCCCAGCCTGGCCTAATCAGGATAAAGTCCTATTATCCGGCACACACTCGAGGCCGGGACAGGTTTTACTAGCCTGTCCAGTTATTATTACCACAAAAACATCTGTTAGTTTTGGGTATCTGAATGCACCTATAGCAATGAGATCCAGATGAAAATTATTATACTGTGTGACCATCTTCTCATGTTATGACCATCTTTGAGTGAGAAAATAAATGTGCATATGCATTTTTTTAAAGTAACTGTTTCAAAAACATTTGAATCCATACTCATTCAGTCCAAATGGTTGTTACCAGCTTTCATATCTAAAATGTATCTCATTGTATTACTGTAAACTTGTTAGAGACATATGCAATTCAAATCAGGATTATATCATAAAAACAGTATAAGCATTTTTTTCTGCTTTGATAGATTTGCTTCAGGGTTACTTTACATTAGGGCGGCACCTAAATCTTTTCTTTCCTTTTAGTTTTGGATATATTGAGGAAAGATTTTCTTGTTGTGTGGTGTTTCTTGCTTCTCACTTACTGCCCTGGTGACTAATGCCACCATGGCAAGAAGTAAGAGTAATCTCTCCAATGGGACAAAGACCGCAATAAAAAAAAAATCTGATATATGTTCTACTCCTTCCCCACACTCCTAAAAGAAAAAGCAATTTATTTTGCTTGTTGGAGGGATTTTCCTACACTTTCATTGTAATTGAAACGTCATGTAATATTGTGATAATTGGGTTTTGAAACACTCTCTCTTGTTTGATTTTAAAATGATGACAGAGGGCCGCTTCAGTGCATCAATAGGTTTCTTTTTTAAAGTTGTCACCAGCACACCAGACTCCTTCAAGGATAGTCAATCGTGAATTTATTCAAAACTTATGTCAAATCACAAGCGCTTTCGGGACCACACATGATCCCTTCATCAGGCATAGCCTGCATAGCCAGGCATCACTGCTATCCCTGATGAAGGGATCCTGTGTGGTCCCGAAAGCGCTTGTGTA
The DNA here is from genome assembly GCF_000935625.1 of Nanorana parkeri. NCBI lineage: Eukaryota > Metazoa > Chordata > Amphibia > Anura > Dicroglossidae > Nanorana > Nanorana parkeri. The sequence continues at coordinate 64,215 of NW_017308356.1, read as the reverse complement.
TTTGACATAAGTTTTGAATAAATTCACGATTGACTATCCTTGAAGGAGTCTCTTGTGCTGGTGACATCTCTTTATTATCTGCAACTGGCGGCACCATCCGCGGTCATTCCAAGCACCCTTCCCCATATTTGGAATTATCCGGCAAGGAGTGCAACAAACCTTTCTCTTCATATTCTTTCTTAAAAGGACTCATTAAAATCACCCTGTTGCAAAATGTAAAATAGCAATAGATGTGTACTTGTAAAAGAAAAGAGAATTTACTTACTCTCCTGCTGCCTGCTCTGCCGAACATGGTTATGTTGTAGAGAGATTGTCTCCCGAAGTCTGCTGGGAAACCCACACCTCTGGGAGTGTCAATCTCCTGTGTCCCCTCAGAAGTTACTGGTTCCTTCTGCTGACCTCCACATCACTATAGAACATAGTAGTGATGTGGAGGGTATATGATATATCAGTCAGAGATGCTCACAGTTCTTTCCCCATTTCCTGTTTTGAAACATATGTTAGCATGAACCAATCAATCTGTTCTTTGTGCAGACTTGTTTAGTGGTCTTGTAAAAGGTTGACTGCACAGCAGCCCTCCAAACCAGGATGGGTGCACTCCAAAGAAGGGGGTGACAAAATAGATGACACTACCCTTATATGGAATGTAATAATGAAACATCTGCTCACCAAAGCAGATGCAATTATTTGCTCCAATAGACAAATATTCACTTTGCCCTAAGACAGAGGTAGGCAACCTTGGCACTCCAACTGTGACGGACCACAAATCCCATCATTCCTCTGCTCTGGAAGTCATGCCTGTGGCTGTTAAGTCTTGCAATGCATCATGGGACTTGTAGTTCCACAACAGCTAGAGTGCCAGGTTTATCCTATCCCTGTCCTAAAATATACTTGAACTGAAAGTCTTATGGAGAGCAAAATAGCTTATTTTCTAGATGGGTTACTGTCTCAATAATTACCTGGTTGATATTATCCTGCAAACCTAATATGGCCTGTTGTATTAAAATGTAGTTTGCGTGTTCCCCCCCGTTTTAGTAGAATGTAGTAGAATGTAGAATAGTAGAATGTAGACTTTACACATTCAGTATATTACCCATTAGATGTGATAGAATAGTGATTTAAAAATGTGTGGTCCTTTGACTCACTTCAAGCTACAGAGGTATTATGTGTTACCTTGTTATGACCCAACTGATTTAGTCATGTGTAGAAGATGATAAATTGCCATTTCAGGCATGTGACATCCAAGCCAAACTTCCACATCATGAATGGATGAAAACAAAAGGCTATGCAAAATATTTAGCAAATCTGAAAAGTTAAATTTTCCATTTTTTTAATTATGTTGTGATAAGGAAATGCTATCGCACACATTTTAGATACTTCTAAATATTCATGAGACATTAATGGTCATAATATTCAATCATTAAATGTTGTATTTATAAAGTTATTAATTTTTCCATGCTCTATTTTTCCCGTTGCCAGCAAAAAAGAAAATGAGGTAAGCTAATGTACTTACTTTATACATTAAGATATACAGTGGACATTTGAATGGCTATTTTTGACATTTTATTTATTTAATTTTTTTAATAATTGTTTACTATACTTCTAAATTTGTATGATGGGGTTAAAACACATGTAGGCTAACCATAAACAATGGACAGAAAAAAAGCATCCAAACAAATGATAAGATGATCCAAGTTATGCACATACATGTTTCAATATAGTTAAAGATTTAGGGAAATAAAAGAGACATTAGACAAAACTCCATAAATGTAAAGTGAAAAGCTTAAAATTGTAGGAAGTGGGGTAAAAGGTAAGAACTTCTTTTGTGTTTTTACTATTGTCTGAAACTTTGTTGGGGGGACTCTCTAGCACAGATAGCAATAAAAAGCTGATAAGGGTTATAGCCATCCTTCAGTAAAAGATCTGCTACTTGCATCAACATGTTCACTATCCCAACATCTGCTATTCCATAGACCATTGAAACTGCACCTGCTACTGCATCTTCCATCAGAACATAAGGGATATTTTCTGCCTGATTTGTGGTTTAAAGACTCTTTGTAATGATTGGGATTGTAACTTACAGGAAAAATTGCACTTGCTTTCTCAGTTTTTTCTTATATGTATTTGCCTTTTTTATAAATTTTACTGAATACCTTTTCTTTTGCTTTTTTTTCCCCACTCACCTCCCTTTTTTCCCATGCTCCCCTCCCACCCATGAAGGATAAGGCAGCTCCCTTAAACAGAATTTTGCTATCAGCAGTAAAATACCAGTGACAGCAACAAGGTTGAAACTTGTAAGGGTGGCCAAGGGCTTCTCACCAGTCCTGTCCTGATGATAACCAGCCTTGCAGACTCTGTCCCAACAGACTGGGTGATGTTAAACAATACAGGCTGCTTTTTTCTTGGGTGTCGACACATTGCTCACTGGAAAAGTAGAAAGCTAGCACACAATGCCCAGGGCCTATCCACAACAGCACTCTGTCTCTCCCTTGGCAGGCTTACAGTGCTTCTCGTCCTGCCTGCTCTGCTCACAGCGCAGTTGTTACTCTCAGAAAAAATGAAAAGTGGAAAAAATAAAAGTGGGGAGAGAGACACGGAACGTTTTACATACCCAAACAGTATAGGATAGTGTAATATTATCACTAGCACCTAGGTAGGTTGCAGTAAACCATTGAAATGGTATGTACGGTGAGGTAACTGATGTGTCTTTCTACATGTGAACAAATTTTGTATTTAGTGACACACATGGTGGCTATTTGTATATACTTGGGCACTGCACCGAAGTGTACATGATGCAATAAAATAGATTTTGCTGTGGACACAAGAGTTCTCTAATTGTCTGATCCCTATGTAAGATCCACCAATACCGGGTGCTTCTGCAACACAAGCATTTCGGGACCTTTTTAGCACATCTCTTACTCTGAAATATTCAGCTGCTTTCTCCTCTGGTTTTTGGAACACCAATGTGTGATAATAATGGAAAACAAATATCCCAGCCATAAAAGTTTTCCCTCTAAATGTGGCACTCTCCTTACCCGTAGCAGGCACTTTTATGGGAGAATAATTGCTGTTTACTCTTCAAACAGGAATTATTTTCCCACCGATGCTTCAGCGTCACTCTTGATTTTGCCCGCTCTCCTGCCATTTCTACGTTGTCAACATCTTCCCACTCAAGTTTAATAAAACTGTAAAACAACACGTCAAGGACAAGAGAGCGACATTTATAAAATATAAGACGGAGGGGACGGCATTGGCGTTCCTTAACTACAAAGAATGTAACAAAAAATGCAAACTAGAAATCCGGGCAGCTAAAACTGAGTGCGAAAAGCATATCGCCGCAGATAGTAAAAAGAACCCCAAAACATTTTACCAATATATTAACAGTAAAAAGGTGAGAAAGGAGCAGATAGGCCCAATAAAGGATGGAAGCGGGAAGCTAGTCACAAACGACAAGGAGAGGGCCGAGGCGCTGAACGCTTTTTTCTCCTCAGTATACACTCGGGAGGGAAACGGGTTTGA